>NC_084571.2:39230000-39240000 GCF_033978685.3 Nerophis lumbriciformis | reverse complement strand
AAAAAATAAAAAAACACATGCAGGGTCAAAAGTCACGGGAGGGCGGAGGGAGGACTTGGCGGTGGGTCGCCAGGCCAAGTGTCCCCGAATCCATCGAGGCAAAGTCAAGTGGCGGCGGCGAGTGGAGCGCCGCTGCAGCAGGCGAGGCGGGCGCCCAGGGAATGGCCACATTGGTGGCCGACTGGGAGGTGGGCGCACTTGGCGAGGCGGACGACCAGGGAGCGGCCACATCCGTGGCCGACTGGGAGGTGGGCGCACTTGGCGAGGTTGACGACCAGGGAGCGGCCACACCCGTGGTCGACGGGGAGATGGGCGCGTCGGCGCCGTCATGGCAGGCTTGGACGCAGCAGCAGACGAGTCAGGCGTGGACGCAGCAGCAGACTCTTAATTTAGAAAATTATCGAAATACATTTTGGTACCCGGTACTAAAATATTGGTATCAGGACAACCCTAGTATCCTCCTGATGAGCAACATGCATCAACAGTAAGGAGCGACCTCTCACAATGATGTCTGCAATTTCTGACATGTTGGTAGTTCCTTCTTTGAGCTTCCACAAAGGATCTTGCATGTGACCTGACGTTGATCTAACGTTCCGGGGCCGTCTGGGGGATGCTCACGCCTTCCTCGCACTGAATAATGAAAGAGTTATTGCAGTAACTCCTTCAGTATCGTATGTGAGAGCATTTCCGTAGTGTATGTAAGAGTATCGCCATGATCCGTCTATTACTCTCGGCCCGACTCGCTCTCCTACTCCCACCTGCTAATTTTCGCTTCTCCTGCCGCCAGTTCTCTCGCTCCTTTTGCCGGCGCATCGCTCTCTTTTTCATCATCTATCACCTCCTCTGCAATGTTCTCATTTAATCATCCCCCCAAGATATATATCCACCTCGGAAACGAGCCGGGGCCCCCGTACCAGATCACATGCACGCCGCCGCCAATTCCGGAGCGCCCGCGAAGGCCTTGGGGGAAGGAACGGGTCGAGGGTAAAGTCTGTGGTCAAAACGGGAGCTAAAAGTGGGAAGTGGGAGATTAAGAAGGCACAATGTTACACAATGTAACAAATCCTTTTCAACTTATATTCAATTGAATAGACTGCAAAGACAAGATATTTAACGTTCGCACTGAGAAATTGTGTTGTTTTTTGCAAATATTAGCTCATTTGGAATGTGATGTCTGCAACATGCTTCAAAAAAGCTGGCACAAGTGGCAAAAAAGAGTGAGAAAGTCGAGGAATGCTCATCAAAGACTTATTTGGAACATCCCACAGGTGTGCAGGCTAATTGGGAACGGGTGGGTGCCATGATTGGGTATAAAAGTAGCTTCCATGAAATGCTCAGTCGTTCACAAACAAGGACGGGGGCGAGGGTCACCAATTTGTCAACAAATGTGTGAGAAAATTGTTTAAGAACAACATTTCTCAAGCAAGGAATTTAGGGATTTCACCATCTACGCTCCGTAATATCATCAAAAGGTTCAGTGAATCTGGAGAAATCACTGCACGTAAGCCGTGATATTACGAACCTTGGATCCCTCGGGCGGTACTGCGTCAAAAAGCCACATCAGTGTGTAAAGGATATCACCACATGGGCTCGGGGACACTTCGGAAAACCACTGTCAGTAACTACAGTCGGTCGCTACACCTATAAGTGTAAGTTAAAACTCTACTATGCAAAGCGAAAGCCATTTATCAACAACACCCAGAAACGCTGCCGGCTTCACTGGGCCCGAGCTCATCTAAGATGGACTGATGCAAAGTGGAAAAGTGTTCTGTGGTCTGACGAGTCCAAATTTCAAATTGTTTTTGGAAACTGTGGACATCGTGGAAAAGAACCATCTGAAATGTTCTAGTTTCAAAGTGTAAAAGTCAGCATGTGTGATGGTATGGGGGGTGTATTAGTGCCCAAGACATGGGTAACTTACAACATCTGTGAAGGCACCATTAATGCTGAAAGGTACATACAGCTTTTGGAGCAACATATGCTGCTATCCAAGCAACGTTATCATGGACGCCCCTGCTTATTTCAGCAAGACGATGCCAAGCCAGGTGCTACAACAGCGTGGCTTTGTAGTAAAAGAGTGCGGGTACTAGACTGGCCTGCCTGTAGTCCAGACCATTGAAAATGTGTGAAGGCTAAAATATGAGAAGGGAGACTGTTGAACAACTTAAGCTGTACATCAAGCAAGAATGGGAAAGAATTCCACTTAAAAAATGTGTCTCTTTACTGAGTGTTGTTAAAAAGGAAAGGCCATGTAACACAGTGGTAAAAATGCCTTTTTTGCTGCCATTAAATTCTTTGGGAGTCCTTATACAATGGGCCATGCGGGCCCTAATAATAATTAAAGCTGCAAGCAGCGATGGACGGGACCGACTTTGACGGCACATAAAATCCAAACCGGAGCAGTAATTAAAACTCTTTGGTCAACTTTTAATCAGAAGGGTTCAATCTCTCTCCTGTGCTAGTTTGAAGCCGAAACGACAAACGCGCTCAGAGGAGATAATGTTTGAAAATAGGTGACAGGTTTTTACAAAACTTTTGTTTTGAAGGGGGAGTTGCAAACTTCCTGTTGATTTTTGGGTTGGGGGTTGTCTATTTATGAAATGTAGGTCTACGTGAGACCTACATAAAGGTTTTTGTTTCATGTCTCTAAGACATTCATACTGGAAGTTACAGGCAGTTTTGTCTGTGTTTTCTTCCTAGGAGCAGTTGTGTCTGTGTTTTCTTCCTAGGAGGTGCTAGAGCGCAATTTTGAGTTTTGGGGTTGGGTTTTTTTATTAGATCACAATTTTTGCCAGTCCTGATGTGTGTGTCCAGTTTGGTGAGTTTTGAAGCATGTTAAGGGGGTCAAATTGTAGCTCAAAGAGGCAAAAGTGACTGTTTTCACAAAACTTTTGTTTTGAAGGGGGAATTGCCAACTTCCTGTTGATTTTGAAGGATGTCAATGTATGAAATCTAGGTCTAAGTCAGACCTACATAGAGGTTTTAGTTTCATGTCTCTACGACATTCCTACCGGAAGTTACAAGCAGTTTTGTCTGTTAAATTCTAAGTTCATGATTATTTGCTAAAAATGTGTGAACATGAAATATCTTGTCTTTGCAGTCTATTCAATTGAATATAAGTTGAAAAGGATTTGTTGTATTCTCTTTTTATTTACCATTTACACAACGTGACAACTTCACTGCTTTTGGGGTTTGTACTTTATTTAAACTGTTGCTCTTGCACTAAAACGAAAGAAACTCTTCCATATTGTCTCCAGGTTCCTCCCTCCCAGTGTCAGCTCATCATCCCTGCTGAGAAGACCAATTGAAGGTGTTCATATTCCCAGCAGCTGGTCTGAATAAGCTCTGTTTGCTATTTTTTTTTTGTTTTTTGTTCATTTCATATGTTGAGAGAGGTGCTTAGTGCTTGTTGAGTCACTCTTAACACGTGTGGGCTGGACTGAAAATGTCATTTCCCCCTCCACCGGTCCAGCGAGGCGCTCCACGGGGAGTCTTGCGTGAGGTAAGCACGAATCCCAAAAACAGAGAGGCGGCGCATGGCGGCATCACCGGGTCCCCCTCGGTTTTGGGGGTTTTAATGAAATATCAGCTCTCAGAGAGGCTTGTTAGACGAGGTTTGCATCATGGAGAGGAATCTCAAAGCCCGTTAATATGCACTCATCCGCCACTTCATTAGGTACACCTGCACAATCCAATAAGAGCCAATAAGAGCCAATACGAGCGCAGTATCAGAGTGGAGGACTTTAAAGAAGATAAGGCTCAGGACTGACTATTTCACCTTCATCATTGTGGTTTTTACTGGAATTTGACCGGTGGTGTGCCGTCAGGACCAGCAAGACCTTCTTTGTTGGCCTAACATAACCAGAAATCATCATTGAAGTCAGACAACACTGAAGGCCTAGGTGGGAAACGCACGGCCCGCCACTGATATAAGTTAAAAAAAAAACCTCAGGTGTTACACACTCAAGTGAGAAGTCAGCATACAGTCGTACCTCAACTTAATAATAATAATAACAATTAAAGCTGCAAGCAGCATTGGTCGGGCCCGCATATTTGGCAGGTGCTAGTCCTAAGTGTCCCAATACTTTTGTCAAGTTTTAGTCCCAAGTGTCCCAATACTTTTGTCCAGTGTAAGTGTCCCAATACTTGTGTCCAGTGGTAGTCCTAAGTGTCCCAATACTTTAGTCTACTTTTAGGGCGAAGTGTCCCAATACTTTTGTCCAGTATTCGTCTTAAGTGTCCCAATACTTTTGTCCAGTTTTAGTCCTAAGTGTCCCAATACTTTTGTCCAGTGGTAATCCAAAGTGTCCCAATACTTTTGTCCAATGTAAGTGTCCCAATACTTGTGTCCAGTGGTAGTCCTAAGTGTCCCAATACTTTAGTGTACTTTTAGTGCGAAGTGTCCCAATACTTTTGTCCAGTATTCGTCGTAAGTGTCCCAATACTTTTGTCCAGTTGTAGTCCTAAGTGTCCCAATACTTTTGTCCAGTGGTAATCCGAAGTGTCCCAATACTTTTGTCAAGTTGTAGTCAAGTGTCCCAATACTTTTGTCAGGTTTTAGTCCCAAGTGGCCCAATACTTTTGTCAAGTTGTAGTCCTAAGTGTCCCAATACTTTTGTCCAGTTTTAGTCCCAAGTGGCCCAATATTTATGTCAAGTGGTAGTCCTAAGTGTCCCAATACCGTATTTTCCGCACTATAAGGCGCACCTAAAAACCACAAATTTTCTCAAAAGCTGACAGTGCGCCTTATAACCCGGTGTGCTTTATATATGGATTAATATTAAGATTCATTTTCATAAAGTTTCGATCTCGCAACTACGGTAAACAGCCGCCATCTTTTTTCCCGGTAGAACAGGAAGCGCTTCTTCTCCTACGCAAGCAACCGCCAAGGTAAGCACCCGCCCCCATAGAACAGGAAGCGCTTCTTCTTCTACTGTAAGCAACCACCCGCCCGCGTAGAAGAAGAAAAAGCGCGCGGATATTACCGTACGTTTCATTTCCTTTGTGTGTTTACATCTGTAAAGACCACAAAATGGCTCCTACTAAGCGACAGGGATCCGGTTCATGAAAAGACGCAATCTCTCCATCCGCACACGGATTACTATTTCACAGCAACTGATATTCCTGTGAACCGCACTGTGGATACAACGGGAGCACGTACGGTGAATATTCGCACCACAGGGAATGAGAAGTCATCCTTCACTGTGGTTCTAGCTTGCCATGCTAATGGCCAGAAACTTCCACCCATGGTGATATTCAAAAGGAAGACCTTGCCAAAAGAGACCTTTCCAACCGGCGTCATCATAAAAGCTAACTCGAAGGGATGGATGAAGAAAAGATGAGCGAGTGGTTAAGGTAAGTTTAAGTTTACGCGAAGAGGCCGGGTGGCTTTCTTCACGCAGCTCCGTCCATGTTGATATACGACTCCATGCGCGCCCACATCACGCTGGTTTTAATATATTATTAAAGTTTGACTGACCTATTTGGCTGTTTTTTTGACATTCCTTTAGCGCAGTTAGATGCGGCTTACAACACGGGGCGGCTTATAGGTGGACAAAGTTTTGAAATATGCCGTTCATTGAAGGCGCGGCTTATAACCCAGGGCGCCTTATGGTGCGGAAAATATGGTACTTTAGTCTACTTTTAGTGCGAAGTGTCCCAATACTTTTGTCCAGTATTCGTCGTAAGTGTCCCAATACTTTTGTCCAGTTTTAGTCCTAAGTGTCCCAATACTTTTGTCCAGTGGTAATCCGAAATGTCCCAATACTTTTGTCAAGTTGTAGTCAAGTGTCCCAATACTTTTGTCAAGTTTTAGTCCCAAGTGGCCCAATACTTCTGTCCAGTTTTCGTCATAAGTGTCCCAATACTTTTGTCCAGTTTTAGTTCTAAGTGTCCCAATACGTGTGTCAAGTTTTAGTCCCAAGTGTCCCAATAGTGTTGTCCAGTTTTCGTCCAAACTCTTTCATCAACTTTTAATCAGAAGGGTTCAATCTCTCTCCTGTGCTAGTTTGAAGCCGACACAACAAACGCGCTCAGAGGAGATAATGTTTGAAAAAAGGTGACTTGTTTTTACTCAACTTTTGTTTTGAAGGGGGAATTGCAAACTTCCTGT
Organism: Nerophis lumbriciformis; assembly: GCF_033978685.3. Classification (NCBI taxonomy): domain Eukaryota; kingdom Metazoa; phylum Chordata; class Actinopteri; order Syngnathiformes; family Syngnathidae; genus Nerophis; species Nerophis lumbriciformis. The sequence continues at coordinate 39,233,888 of NC_084571.2, read as the reverse complement.
TGATTTTTGGGTTGGGGGTTGTCTATTTATGAAATGTAGGTCTAAGTGAGACCTACAGAGAGGTTTTTGTTTCATGTCGCTACGACCTTTTTACTGGAAGTTATAGGCAGTTGTGTCTGTGTTTTCTTCCTAGGGGGCGCTAGCACGCAATTTTGAGTTTTGTGTTTTTTGTGGGGGGTTTTTTTTATCAGATGGCAATTTTCGCCAGTCCTGATGTGTGTGTCAAATATAGTGAGTTTTGAAGCATGTTAAGGGGGTCAAATTACAGCTCAAAGAGGCGGCGGAATAATAATAATAAAACCTTACAAATACAATAGGGTCCTCTGTCCCAAAGGGACATTGCGGTCCCTAATAATAATAGATTTTATTTGTAAAAGCACTTTACATTGAATAAACAACCTCAAAGTGTTGCAGTGCATTTAAAAAACAACAACGCTAGAACCACAAATAGCTGCCCCCAACAAGTAAAATAAATAGTAAAATCAAACGAAAATTAAAGCTGCAAGCAGCGATGGACGGGACCGACTTTGAGGGCTCATAAAATCCAAACCGGAGCAGTAATTAAAAGTATTTCATCAACTTTTAATCAGAAGGGTTCAATCTCTCTCCTGTGCTAATTTGAAGCCGACACGACAAACGCGCTCAGAGGAGATAATGTTTGAAAAAAGGTGACTTGTTTTTACTCAACTTTTGTTTTGAAGGGGGAATTGCAAACTTCCTGTTGATTTTTGGGTTGGGGGTTGTCTATTTATGAAATGTAGGTCTAAGTGAGACCTACATAGAGGTTTTTGTTTCATGTCTCTAAGACATTCATACTGGAAGTTACAGGCAGTTTTGTCTGTGTTTTCTTCCTAGGAGCAGTTTTGTCTGTTTTATTCCTAGGGGGCGCTAGAGCGCAATTTTGAGTTTTGGCGTTGGGTTTTTTATTAGATCGCAATTTTTGTCAGTCCTGATGTGTGTGTCCAGTTTGGTGTGTTTTGAAGCATGTTAAGGGGGTCAAATTGTAGCTCAAAGAGGCAAAAGTGACTGTTTTCACAAAACTTTTGTTTTGAAGGGGGAATTGCCAACTTCCTGTTGATTGTGAAGGATGTCAATGTATGAAATCTAGGTCTAAGTCAGACCTACATAGAGGTTTTAGTTTCATGTCTCTACGACATTCCTACCGGAAGTTACAAGCAGTTTTGTCTGTGTTTCTTCCTAGGGGGCGCTGGAGCGCAATTTTGAGTTTTGGGGTTTGGTTTTTTGATTAGATGGCAATTTTTGCCAGTCCTGATGTGTGTGTCAAATATGGTGAGTTTTGAAGCATGTTAAGAGGGTCAAATTACAGCTCAAAGAGGCGGCGGAATAATAATAATAAAACCTTACAAATACAATAGGGTCCTCTGTCCCAAAGGGACATTGCGGTCCCTAATAATAATAGATTTTATTTGTAAAAGCACTTTACATTGAATAAACAACCTCAAAGTGTTGCAGTGCATTTAAAAAACAACAACGCCAGAACCACAAATAGCTGCCCCCAACAAGTAAAATAAATAGTAAAATCAAACAAAAATTAAAGCTGCAAGCAGCGATGGACGGGACCGACTTTGAGGGCTCATAAAATCCAAACCGGAGCAGTAATTAAAACTCTTTCATCAACTTTTAATCAGAAGGGTTCAATCTCTCTCCTGTGCTAATTTGAAGCCGACACGACAAAAGAGGAGATAATGTTTGAAAAAAGGTGACTTGTTTTTACTCAACTTTTGTTTTGACGGGGGAATTGCAAACTTCCTGTTGATTTTTGCTGGGGGTTGTCAGTGTATGAAATCTAGGTCTAAGTGAGACCTACATAGAAGGTTTTTGTTTCATGTCTCCTTACTGGGAGTTACAGGTAGTTGTGTCTGTGTTTTCTTCCTATGGGGCGCTAGAGCACAATCTTGAGTTTTGGGGTTTGGTTTTTTGATTAGATCGCAATTTTTGCCAGTCCTGATGTGTGTGTCCAATTTGGTGAGTTTTGAAGCATGTTAAGGGGGTCAAATTACAGATCAAAGAGGCGCCGGTAATAATAATAAAACGCTAGAAATTCAATAGGGTCCTCTGTCCCAAAGGGACTCGATCCCTAACTAGAACAGCCAAATAGCTAGAATTAGCACACATATATTTAACAAAAGGCTTTTTTTTTTTAAAAAGAAGGGTTTTTTAAGCCTTTTTTAAAAGCAGCCACAGTCTGTGGTGACCTCATGTGGTCAGGGAAGGCGTTCCACAGACTGGGAGCGGCGGAGCAGAAATGTGTTTTTTATTGTTATTTATGAGTCAATTCTTGTTTGATTAGCACTTATATTTCTAATCAGCCTAACCAAAGCCTAAGGTTTACGTGTTGAATACATAATCATATTTGTGATGAACACATGCTTTTATACTGACAAGGTTTTCAACTGTAGTTCAGTCTTAATATTTCAGTGGGTTCCTCTGTGGTAGAAAAATTGGGCCCCGAAGTCAAAAAGGTATACCTGTACAACTCCAGTTTGACATGTTATCCTTACAGCTGCATTTCCGTCAAACACACCATCAGCAGTTTAGATTTAGATATTATGGGGTTAGTTAACTGGCATTTGTTAAGCCAAACATTAACTCACATGTTTGCTTGTGACTCAAAACATAACAAATTAGCCGGTAGATAGCTCTTATCACTAAACACTTTAGATTTAGTTGAGGTGCCACTGTATAACCTCCTGAGAGCCAGTGTCCTCTGCAGTGGACATTTGTGGACCTTTCAACGTAACTTGTTGTGTGAGCAAACAAGACTGCCGGACCAAGTGCGGCGAAAGGCAGGAATAAATAGCTCTCAGATTAATGCCTGGGAGCAGGTGAGCGTCCCAAACACTAATCAGAGGCGGCAGGTGAAAATAATCAGCACCCATGGCAACTAAGAAACAAAAACCCAGGGGTGCCGAAAACAGAACTAAGGGAGTCAAATCCGGGCAACGGATCATGACATGAATTGTAATATTTGTCTATAAAATTGTTATAAGTACACCTCTGCATAACATTGTATCCTAATAAGCCCGTGAATCATTTTTTGGTGATTTAACCCCCAATTCTAACCGTTGATGCTGAGTGCCAAGCAGGGAGGTAATGGCTCCCATTTGTACAGTCTTTGGTATGACTCGGCCGGGGTTTGAACTCACGACCTACCGATCTCAGGGCGGAAACTCTAACCACTAGGCCACTGAGTCGGTTTTAAATATTAAGGAAAACACACCAGTCTTTCCTTGTCTTCCACTGTTGTCACAGTAAACCCAAGTGCACCATACCATTTGTCATATTCAAATACGCCCCCCCACAGCATGGCACCTTATACACACTACTGAAATGCTCTCACATAAACAACTGAAACGTTTTTCTCTCACACACACTACTGAAACACTCTGATGCACACTACTGAAATGCTCTCACATACACTTCGGAAATGCTCTCACATACACTACTGAAATGCTTTCACATGCACTACGGAAATGCTCTCACATGCACTACGGAAATGCTCTCACATACACTACGGAAATGCTCTCACATTCACTACGGAAATGCTCTCACATACACTACTGAATTGCTTTCACATGCACTACGGAAATGCTCTCACATGCACTACGGAAATGCTCTCACATACACTACGGAAATGCTCTCACATTCACTACTGAAATGCTTTCACATGCACTACGGAAATGCTCTCACATGCACTACGGAAATGCTCTCACATGCACTATGGAAATGCTCTCACATACAATACTGAAATGCTCTCACATACACAACTGAAATGCTCTCATATACACTACGGAAATTCTCTCACATACACTACTGAAATGCTCTCACACACTACTGAAATGCTCTCACATACACTACTGAAATGCT
>NC_084571.2:39077500-39225000 GCF_033978685.3 Nerophis lumbriciformis | reverse complement strand
AAAGGATCAAACCAAAGCGCGCACAGTGGCGGAGAACAAACTATGAAAAACAAAAAGACTATAAACATGGAACCAAAACTTACTTTGACAAGGGACATGAAGCAGGATCTTAGAGGAATGGACAGAGCATAAATGTGGTGTGAGGTCGTCAGGCCGAACAACAGAAAATGAATGAACTTAAATACTATGGACATGATTAGTGAAAGCAGGTGCGTGACTCAAAACGTGAAACAGGTGCGTGACGTGACAGGTGAAAACTAATGGTTGCTATGGTGACCAGACAAGGGAGTGAAAAGACAGAAACTAAACACAACATGACTTAAAACAAAACATGATAATACAGACATGACAAATACAAATGTCCCTGAGGAATGTAAGGTGGGAGTACTGTAATTACCTAACGTTACATTATTATTTTCCATAACAATTTAGCCCCCTCCACAATATTAACCCGACGTTAAAACAGAACTAGCTATTTATTGATTAGCAATTGCCGAATCATGTAACATTAGCTTAATGCTAAAAAGCCAGGTTACTATCACATTCTGTAACAGACAAATAATTTCATGTAGGCTAACGTTACCTACCTGCTACCTCTGTCTTTTTTCATTTCTCCTCTTCTTTTCTCTTTTTTCTTCCCTGGGCACCTGACAGTTTTGGCCGTTTTGACACCTTGTGTTGATTTTTTGATGTGGTGACGTCCAAAAAGAGTCATGATACGGGAAGGGAGGGGGCGCACCGTGCGGGGGGTGGAGGGGGGCGTAATGTTGTAACAAATAATATTTCTATTAAATAGGCTTTACTTTGGATTTTAATTAACGTGGGATTATTTTTTGTATTTAGAAATAATAGTAACAACTTTTTATTATTATTTTTTTTTTCTCCAACATTTGTGGCACTGGCGTGGCGCCCCCTGATGGACGGTGCCCTTAGCATTTGCCTATACGGCCTATGCCACGGGCCGGCCCTGCCCGCGGTCACCAGGTAGCCCGCAAGGACCAGATCAGTCCCCCGCTGGCCTGTTCTAAAAATAGCTCAAAGAGCAGCACTTACCAGTGAGCTGCCTCTATTTTTTTAAATTGTATTTATTTACTAGCAAGCTGGTCTCGCTAGTAATTTAATTCTAAAAGAGACAAAACTCAAATAGAATTTGAAAATCCAAGAAAATATTTTAAAGACTTGGTCTTCACTTGGAATAAGCGGTAGAAAATGGATGGATGGATGGGTTTTCACTTGTTTAAATAAATTCATTTATTTTTTACTTTGCTTCTTATTACTTTTAGAAATACAATTTTAGAGAAAAAATACAACCTTAAAAATGATTTTAGGATTTTTAAACAAATATACCTTTTTACCTTTTAAATTTCTTCCTCTTCTTTCCTGACAATTTAAATCAATGTTCAAGTAAATTTATTTATTTTTTTATTGTAAAGAATAATAAATATTTTAGCTTCTGGTTTTTTGACGAAGAATATTTGTGAAATATTTCTTCAAACTTACTATGATTAAAATTCAAAAAAAATTATTCTGGCAAATCTAGAAAATCTGTAGAATCAAATTTAAATCTTATTTCAAAGTATTTTGAATTTCTTTTAAAATTCTTGTGTTCTGGAAAATCTAGAAGAAATACTGATAGAAATATAGCTTGGTCCAATTTGTTAAATATTCTAACAAAGTGCAGATTGGATTTTAACCAATTTAAAACATGTCATAAAAATCCTAAAATGTATCTTAATCAGGAAAAATTACTAATGATGTTCCATAAATTATTTTTTTAATTTTTTCAAAAAGATTCAAATTAGCTAGTTTTTCTCGTCTTTTTGTCGGTTGAATTTTGAATTTTAAAGAGTCGAAATAGAAGATAAACTATGTTTCAAAATGTTATTTTAATTTTTTTTCGTGTTTTCTCCTCTTTTAAACCGTTCAATTAAGTGTTTTTTTCATCATTTATTCTCTACAAAAAACCTTCCGTAAAAGGAAAAAAAAATGTACGACGGAATGACAGACATAAATACCCATTTTTTATATATATATATAAATTTATTTATTTAGCTATTCTTGTTTAAATCACACTTACGTGTAACTTACAAATGACAATATATTTATTTATTTAAGTGTGTATCAAACTGGTAGCCCTTCGCATTAATCAGTACCCAAGAAGTAGTTTTTGGTTTCAAAAAGGTTGGTGACCCCTGTACTAGGGCATCAAATCAGTGTCAGTTGAGTCGGTCCATAGGTTGCCTGTAGGGATTGTTAATGTCCAGCAGATGTCAGTATTTAGTGACACAGCATCGACACAGTATCAATACAGTTTTGCAATGTGTCGAAACGCTTCATGACGCCTCATCAACCCATCACTAGTGTACACTGTTGATTTGGTTCAATGTCCAGTGGTGTGTAAATGTTTTTCTGTATAGTATTTCTCCAGCAATGGTCATGTGGTGACATCAATGATGGTATTTTGAGAGGTAATCATTGAAGGCTTAGGTGGGAAACGCCACCGACTTCACATTATATTGTTCTTTGAAAAGATACAATGAAAAATGTTGTGTTTATTACCGTGCAATGTATTTGTCTAAAACACAACAAGGACAAAAAAAAATGGTGTTCCTCTGATGGAAACATAATTTGGAGATACATGTTGGGTTATTATGCTGTGATGTGCATTATCAGCCGACTCCGTTTACCTATTTCTTCAGCATTTTTCACTCCGCTTCTTTTTGACTCACTGGACCAAACGAAAACAGGGAGTTATATTCCACAAAAGGTGAATAAGTTCACTTTTAACAAAATCAGTGGGAGACAAAACTCACAGGCTCGATTTTCACAAACACCGCACTTCACTCACTAAGTGCTTTTGTCAGCTTTTTTGCACGTTTTCCTTCATTACCTCACATTTAAAAGGTGCAGTCGGACAACAGTTATTTCACGCGGCTCGCACTTGCACAAACTCAAATAAAACAAGTTTCCTCGAACCAGTGAAGACATTTAAAGAAACGGAGTTAGACCGAGCCTTTAATAGTTTTCCGGGCTTATAACTTAATCCTACATGACACGTTTTGGACTGAAGTGTGAAGCTTAGGGAGGAATTTGAGTGGCTTTATCAGAGGCTTTTGCTGCAAACAAGTTGCATCCACTCCACACTAGCACCCACTCTGCAGCTCACTTGAAATATGCACAGCTCGTACGAGCGAATCAATGAAGGACTCGGGAGTGTGTGTGTGTGTGTGTCCGCATGAAGTTGAAAATAAATGTGTGTGAATGGGTGAATGTGACGTATCATGTATGCACTGCAAAAAGTCCGTGTTCAAAAACAAGAAAAAATTAAAGCTGCAAGCAGCATTGGTCGGGCCCGCGTATTTGGCAGGTGCTAGTCCGAAGTGTCCCAATACTTTTGTCTACTTTTAGTCTGAAGTGTCCCAAGACTTTTGTCTAGTGTACCTAACTTGTCTGCATTGTGTGGGCATGCTGGTGCTTCCTGCTTTTAAGCAGCCATCTTAAAAAAACAGCAGTGCAGCAGCATCAGCGCAGCGGGTCTTTGAAGGGTCATAAAATCAAAACCGGAGCAGTTATTAAAAATCCCATCTATACTTTTAATCACAAAGGTTTAATCTCTCTCCTGTGTTAGTTTGAAGCCGAAACGACAAACGCGCTCAGAGGAGATAGATTTTGAAGAAAGGTGACCGGTTTATGCAAAAATTTAGTTTTGAAGGGGGAATAGCAAACTTCCTGTTGATTTTTGCTAGGGCTTGTCAATTTATGAAATGTAGGTCTAAGTGAGACCTACATAGAGGTTTTTGTTTCATGACTCTCCGACCTTCCCAGTGGGAGTTACAGGCAGTTTTGTCATTTTTTTCTTCCGAGGAGCAGTTTTTTCTGCGTTTTATTCAAAAATTGCGGTAGAGCGCAATTTTGAGATTTGGGGTTAGGTTTTTTTATTAAATCACAGTTTTTGCCAGTCCTGATGTGTGTGTTGAGTTCGGTGAGTTTTGAAGCATGTTAAGGGGGTCAAATTACAGCGCAAAGAGGCAAAAATGACTGTTTTTTGTGACGATCTGTCACTTCATTTCGGTTTGTTTCCATGTTTTTGTATTTACTTCCTGTCAGTGCTCTTATTTTGTTATATTTCCTGTTGGTTCCGCTGAGCACTGTTTTCTCCTCACCTGCCGGTGATTGGCAGCCGGTCCACACCTGCTGCCAATCAGCAGATGCCTATTTATGTTTTCACTCGAGCACTCCTCAGTGCTCGACGATAGACTATGTTAGGAACTGTTGTATGCAAGACTGCTACATTTCTCTGTTGTTTTATTATTAAAATCATCTTACCTGCTCATCCTCATCCTGGTTCTTGCATCTTGGGGTCACACAAACGGCAGCCATGCGAGTTCCTCACAGTTTTTAGTACTTTTTTGTCTTGAAGGGGGAATTGCCAACTTCCTGTTGATTTTAGCCCGAGAATGTACCATTATGAAATGTAGGTCTGAGTCAGACCTACATAGAGGTTTTTGTTTCATGTCTCTCCGACCTTCCTAGTGGGAGTTACAGGCAGTCTAGTTTTTTTTTTCCTAGGGGGCGCTAGAGCGCAATTTTGATTTTTGCGGTTCAGTTTTTTTTATTAAAGGCCATTTTCGCAGGTCCTGATAGGTGGGTCAAATATGGTGAGTTTTGAAGCATGTTAAGTGGGTCAAATTAGTGCTCAAAGAGGCGGCGGAAGAATAAAGAAAAAAGAAGAATAATAATAAAACCTTAGAAATTCAATAGGTCCTTATGTCCCATTGCATAAGGACTCCCTGTGGGAGTCCTTTTGCAATGGGCCATTGCGGGCCCTAAAAAGCTGCAAGCAGCATTGGTCGGGCCCGCATATTTGGCAGGTGCTAGTCCTAAGTGTCCCAATACTTTTGTTCAGTTTTCGTCATAAGTGTCCCAATACTTTTGTCTACTTTTAGTCCGAATTGTCCCAAGACTTTTGTCTAGTGTACCTACCTTGTCTGCATTGTGTGGGCACGCTGGTGCTTCCTGCTTTTAAGCAGCCTTCTTGAAAAAACAGCAGCATCAGCGCAGCGGCTCTTTGAAGGGTCATAAAATCAAAACCGGAGCCGGTATTAAAACTCTTTCGATAACGTTTAATCAAAAGGGTTCAATCTCTCTCCTGTGTTAGTTTGAAGCGGAAACAACAAACGTGCTCAGAGGAGATAATGTTTGAAGAAAGGTGACCGGTTTTTACAAAAATTTTGTTTTGAAGGGGGAATAGCAAACTTCCTGTTGATTTTTGCTGGGGGTTGTCAATTTATGAAATGCAGTTCTAAGTGAGACCTACATAGAGGTTTTTGTTTCATGACTCTCCGACCTTCCCAGTGAGAGTTACAGGCAGTTTTGTCATTTTTTTCTTCCGAGGAGCAGTTTTTTCTGCGTTTTATTCAAAAATTGCGGTAGAGCGCAATTTTGAGATTTGGGGTTAGGTTTTTTTATTAGATCGCAATTTTTGCCAGTCCTGATGTGTGCTTTCAGTTTGGTGAGTTTTGAAGCATGTTAAGGGGGTCAAATTACAGCTGAAAGAGGCAAAAGTGACTGTTTTTAGTACTTTTCTGTCTTGAAGGGGGAATTGCCAACTTCCTGTTGATTTTAGCCCGAGAATGTACTATTATAAAATCTAGGTCTAAGTCAGACCTACATAGAGGTTTTTGTTTAATGTCTCTTTGACCTTCCTAGTGGGAGTTACAGGTAGACTAGTTTTTTTTTCTTCCTAGGGGGCGCTAGAGCGCAATTTTGAGTTTTGTGGTTCGGTTTTTTTTTTAAAAAGGCCATTTTCGCAGGTCCTGATGTGTGGGTCAAATATGGTGAGTTTTGAAGCATGATAAGTGGGTCAAATTACAGTTTAATGTGGCGGCGGAAGAATAAAGAATAATAAAACCTTACAAATTCAATAGGTCCTTATGTCCCATTGCATAAGGACTCCCTTTGGGAGTCCTTATACAATGGGCCACGCGGGCCCTAAAAAGCTGCAAGCAGCATTGGTCGGGCCCGCATATTTGGCAGGTGCTAGTCCTAAGTGTCCCAATACTTTTGTTCAATTTTCGTCATAAGTGTCCCAATACTTTTGTCTACTTTTAGTCCGAATTGTCCCAATACTTTTGTTTAGTGTACCTACCTTGTCTGCATTGTGTGGGCACGCTGGTGCTTCCTGCTTTTAAGCAGCCTTCTTGAAAAAACAGCAGCATCAGCGCAGCGGCTCTTTGAAGGGTCATAAAATCAAAACCGGAGCCGGTATTAAAACTCTTTCGATAACGTTTAATCAAAAGGGTTCAATCTCTCTCCTGTGTTAGTTTGGAGCCGAAACAACAAACGCGCTCAGAGGAGATAATGTTTGAAGAAAGGTGACCGGTTTTTACAAAAATGTTGTGTTGAAGGGGGAATAGCAAGCTTCTTGTATATTTTTGCTGGGGGTTGTCAATTTATGAAATGTAGGTCTAAGTGAGACCTACGGAGCGGATTTTGTTTCATGTCTCTCCGACCTTTCCAGTGAGAGTTACAGGCAGTTTTGTAATTTTTTTCTCCCGAGGAGCAGTTTTTTCTCCGTTTTATTGAAAAATTGCTCTAGAGCGCAATTTTTAAATTTGGGGTTAGGTTTTTTTTATTAGATCACAATTTTTGCCAGTCCTGATGTGTGCGTTCAGTTTGGTGAGTTTTGAAGCATGTTAAGGGGGTCAAATTACAGCTCAAAGAGGCAAAAGTGACTGTTTTTAGTACTTTTTTGTCTTGAAGGGGGAATTGCCAACTTCCTGTTGATTTCTGCCCGATAATATACAATTATGAAAACTAGGTCTATGTCAGACCTACATAGAGGTTTTTGTTTCATGTTTCTCCGATATTCCTAGTGGGAGATATAGGCAGTCTAGTTTTTGTTTTTCCTAGGGGGCGCTAGAGCGCAATTTTGAGTTTTGGGGTTCGGTTTTGTTATTAAAAGACAATTTTTGATTTGCAATGGGCCATGCGGGCCCTAAATATATACAAATGAGGAGTATTTTATTTGAACTAAGCAAAATTATCTGCCAATAGAACAAGAAAATTTGGTTTGTCAAGTCAAATTAGCTAACTTCAATAAACATACCTTAAAATAAGTATATTCTCAGTAATTAAAAAGTGCAATTTTCTTGTTAAAAAAAAAAAAAGAGACCTTTTTGCTCAATATGTTGAAAAATATTCTTAAATGTGTCATGACTTGATCCTGGGGTTTAGTTTTTCTAGAAGGCAACGGAAAGTTGGCTCGGGCGAGACGGGAACGTGAGAACATATTTATTTAATTTTATCAAAAAAAGGAAGTAAACAAAAGGCGCGCACAATGGCGGAGAACAAACTATGAAACCAAAAAAACTATAAACATGGAACAAAAACTCACTTTGGCATGGGACATGAAGCAGGATCTAAGAGGATGAAGAGTGTGTAGAGCATAAATGTGGGGATGTCACCAGAAAGACAAACTGAAAACTATGAACTTAAATACTACAGACATGATTAACGAAAACAGGTGCGTGACTCAAAACGTGAAACAGGTGCGTGACGTGACAGGTGAAAACTAATGGGTTGCTATGGTGACAAACAAGAGTGCACAATGAGTCCAAACGTGGAACAGGTGAAACTAATGGGTAATCACGGAAACAAGACAAGGGAGTGAAAAGCCAGAAACTAAAGAGTCCAATAACTAAACAAAACATGACTAAAACAAAACATGATTACACAGACATGACAAAATGAAGTAAATGTTAGTGCCTTTATCTTGACATAATGGCATTACTTTTCTTGAAACCAGCAAACTTATACTAAAAACTAATTTATTGTTCTTAATGGAAAGGCAACAAGGCGACCGCTTGTTACTCTCGGGGTCTCCTAGCCGCTCAGGCAAATCATATTGTCTAAAAATTAATTTTTCCATGGATAACATGACATCATCACGCCAAGTGCGTGCTCTTTCAGTCAATTAGTGCGCATATATACAGCCCGGCCCCCGGCCAAAAATTATTTAATTGTAATTTTGAGGAATTTATCTGAATGTGCATGAACTATTTCTGTTAAAAATTGTTAGAAATGTTAAATGTTTAAATATTAACTGTCAGTTTATTGTACTGTGCCAACTGTACTACTATATGAGTACCTATTTTCTATTGTTTCATTGACAATAAAACAGCAAAGTCCATTTGGCTGTCATCTCTTTTAATTATGAGACACAATTGTGTCTAAGTCATGATTATTTTATTTCATGCTTGAAATAAGAAATTATTACTTTAAAAAAATAGTTTTATACTTGTGCACTGCAAAAAGTGAAATCTAAGTAAGATGAAATACGTCAAATAAGGGTGATATTTGCTTATTTTCTGTCTGATAAGATAAGTCTTCTCACTAAGCAGATTTTATGTTAGAGTGTTTTACTTGTTTTAAGTGTTTTGGTCCTAAATGATCTCAGTAAGATATTACAGCTTGTTGCTGAGATGTGATGACCTATATTGAGTAAAACATGCTTGAAACTAGAATATCAAGTGTTGCAAAGCTGTGTCATCAACACTCACAAGTATAAAATGGTCATGTCTGTGTAGTCATGTTTTGTTTTAGTCATGTTTTGTTTAGTTATTGGACTCTTTAGTTTCTGGCTTTTCACTCCCTTGTCTTGTTTCCATGATTACCCATTAGTTTCACTTGTTCCACGTTTGGACTCATTGTGCACTCTTGTTCGTCACCATAGCAACCCATTAGTTTTCACCTGTCACGTCACGCACCTGTTTCACGTTTTGAGTCACGCACCTGTTTTCGTTAATGTCTGTAGTATTTAAGTTCATTGTTTTCAGTTTGTCTTTCTGGTGACATCCCCACATTTATGCTTCTGCACATTTCTGACTCTTTTTTCATGTCCATCGTTCACGCTGCTCCTTTTTGTCCATGCCAAGTAAGTTTTGTTTATTATTGCCACAGTTAGTGTTTTTTGTTGTTCATAGTTTTTGCCTTTGTGCAGGTATTTCTTTTCATAGCCAAGTTGTTTCTCCGCCACTGTGCGCACTTTTCGTTTGTACTCTTTTTTTTGTCCTTTATTAGTGTAAAAAATAAATTATGTACTCTCATTGCCGTCTCGCCCGAGCCAACTTTCCGTTGCCTTCTAGAAAAACTAAACCACAGGACCAAGTCATGACAAAAACTGCTTTTTTAAAGTATAAATTTCTTAGTTCAAGCATGAAAAAAAAATCATGATTTTGACGCAATTGTGTCTCATAATTAAAACAGATGACAGCCAAATGAACTTTGCTGTTTTATTTTCAATGAAACAATAGAAAATAGGTACTCATATAGTAGTACAGTTGGCACAGTACAGTAAACTGACAGTTAATATTTCAACATTTGACATTTCTAACAATTTTGAACAGAAATAGTTCATGCACATTCAGATAAATTCTTCAAAATTACAATTAAAAATGTTTTGGCCGGGGGCCGGGCTGTAAATATGTGCACTAATTGACTGAAAGAGCACGCATTTGGCGCGATGATGTCATGTTATCCATGGAAAAATACATTTTTAGACAATATGATTTGCCTGAACGGCTAGGAGACCCCGAGAGTAACAAGCCGTTCGCCTTGTTGCCTTTCCATTAAGAACAATAAATTAGTTTTTAGTATAAGTTTGCTGGTTTCACTAGCATTTACTTCATTTAAGAATATTTGTCAACATATTGAGCAAAAAGGTCTCTTTTTTTTCTACCAAGAAAAGTGCACTTGTTATTAGTGAGAATATACTTATTTTAAGCTATTTTTGGGTTCATTGAGGTTAGCTCATTTTACTTGTTACAAATTTTCTTGTTCTATTGGCAGATTATTTAGCTTAGTTCAAGTAAAATACCCCTCATTTTTGTATTGTTTTTCCTTATTTTTGAACACTGACTTTTTGCAGTGTGAGTGTTGATGACACAGTTTTGCAACACTTGATATTCTAGTTTCAAGCATGTTTTACTCAATATAGCTCATCAAAATCTCAGCAACAAGCTGTAATATCTTACTGAGATCATTTAGGACCGAAACCCTTAAAACAAGTAAAACACTCTAACATAAAATCTGAATCAGAAAATAAGCAAATATCACCCTTATTTGAGATATTTCATCTTACTTCATACTTGCCAACCTTGAGACCTCCGATTTCGGGAGGTGGGGGGTGTGTCGCGCCTCGCCAAGGAGCAGCGAGAATACCAAGAAGCGCATATGCCAAATTTTCAAAGAGAACGGCCTACGGATCACGATTGAAGCCAACAAGCAAACCGTCAACGTCACTTTCAACCTGAGAAATAACAGCTACCAACCATTCACGAAACCAAACACAACACTCCAATACGTGCACCATGACAGCAACCACCCACCCACCACCACGAAAAGAATACCTACCGGAATCAATAAAAGGCTATCGATGCTGTCATCTAGCAAAGCTGAATTTGACCAAGCAACCCCCCCGTACCAAAAAGCCCTTGATGAAAGCGGATACAATTTCACCCTCACCTATGAACCCACGCCAGGAAACCAGTCAAAAAAGAACAGAAAACGAAACGACATCATCTGGTACAACCCCCCATACAGCAAAAACGTCTCAACGAACATTGGACACAAATTCCTCAATCTGATTGACAAACACTTTCCCAAAGACAACACCCTAAGAAAAGTATTCAACAAGAACAACATTAAATTGAGCTACAGCTGCATGAACAATATACGACAAATCATCTCAAACCACAACAAAACAATTGCAAATGAGCCGTCGGCCCCCAGACAGAGCGACTCCAAAACCAACAAAGGATGTAACTGTCGAAAGAAACCTGATTGCCCTCTCAACGGGGGGTGCTTACAAACATCAGTTGTCTACCAATCTAAGGTAATACGCAAGGACATTAACACATCCGACACATATGTAGGATTAACCGAGGGAGAATTCAAAACCAGATGGAACAATCACAAGGCTTCTTTCAGGAACAAAAACCTGCGAAATACCACAGAACTCAGCAAACACATTTGGGACCTCAAAGACAATAATGTTGAATATTCAATAACATGGCAAATTCTTGCATCCAGCACACCTTACAATAGTGGTAATAAAAGATGCAACCTATGCTTGAAAGAGAAACTGTTTATTATCTACCGTCCAGACCTGTCATCCCTCAACAAGCGCAGCGAAATTGTAACAACATGCCGCCATAGACGGAAACATCTCCTAGGTAACACATGAGCCAATCACCACGCCCCTAGGCCAGCCTGTACCCACCCACTCTGTGCCCTATATAAACCATGGTATGCGAATGCTCCCATTAAAATCTCCTGATGATTGAGGGTACCCCCCCTCATGAAACAGGCCTGTAGAGATGAAATAGTCTTGTGATTTTTTTCCCACACATACATATATTGCGCTCTACTACGGTATCGAGCACTATTTTTTGGATAACCTTATTAAGACATATATATATATATATATATATATATATATATATATATATACATATATATATATATATATATATATATATATATATATATATACTGTATATATATATATATATATATACTGTATATATATATATATATATATATAAATAATAAAATAAATATACATATATACATATAGCTAGAATTCACTGAAAGTGAAGTATTTTCTTATATATATATATATATATATATATATATAGATATATATATATATATAATAAAATAAATATATATATATATATATATATATATAGCTACAATTCACTGAAAGTGAACTATTTTCTTATATATATATATATATATATATATATATAATAAAATAAATATATATATATATATATATATATAGCTAGAATTCACTGAAAGTGAAGTATTTTCTTATATATATATATATATATATATATATATATATATATATATATATATATATATATATATATATATATATATATATATATATATATATATATATATATATATATATATATATACATCACATGTTACCATGGCGAGAAAACATGGAGAGACTGCCAGTTATCTAGTCTCCACCAGTTGCAGAAAATGTGCCTTCAGTACAACTGGACAGTGCTGTTTCAGTTCCATCATCAGGACCATCAGTGAGTCAGACACAAACTAGTCTCATCATTGAACCAGATTCAAGGGCTGCTGAGTTGCCATCATCAGAACCCAGATCACCCACAACAAAATCCCCACCAGTGATCCGCAGGTACCCAGAAAGGTTTCGAGTACCACCAAAAAAACTGAATCTCTGAAGACAGTATAAAAATCTGTTAAAGATGTACAAATACTGTTTGTTTAATAAGCATGTTATTGTTTACAAATGAGGGTTAAGAGTTCAGTACTAAAAAAAAAAAAAGAATGTGGCTTAAGTACAGTTTTTTAATTGAGCTGCTGCATTTTTTTGGTTGGGTTGTTTATTTCTTTTGAGTAACTTCTACAATTCTAAAAGGGGAGGAATGTAATAGAGTGATCTATGTTTGTCGGGAGGGTTGGCAAGTATGTCTTACTTAGATTTCAGTTTTTGCAGTGTAAAGAGGGGTAGGATTTATTCAAATAAGGAACATTTGTGCTTGATTTGTTTAAGTGGGTGAAGTCGTATACTAGGTTGAAAAAAAAAGAGGAAAAAAAAGTAGCTGTTGCCAAGTCAATACCGCCGGCACGGAAGAAATACTTGACAACAATGTCTGAAGTGCATCTGAGTGGAGTGTTATTATTTTGTATAAGTGAAGGAGTGTGGGAGCACTCGAGGGTGGCGTTCTATCAGGAATCACGCGGCGTTTACACGTCGCATTGAGGCCTGTTGCTACAGAAGACAGGGCAGGGTTGGTTTTTTTTGTTTTTTTCCGTTCCTCTAAAAGGGACGTCACACACCTACACACACAAAAGAAATGTTCACTTAATGTGCTCCTGAGGGATCACCATTCATCCTCTTCTTCTTCCCCTTGCCTTTCAATCACGCTTGCTCTCTATATAGAAATCTCAGAGTGGAGGGGGAACACCTGAACTGAATGAAATATGTCATTTCATTTTACTCCTGTCTATTATATTTACTATCCAAATGTTGTTCGACTGCCTGCACATCTTTCAAAGTACACGCGTCAAAGCTATTATTATTATTATTATTATTATTATCTACAATCAGTGATGTGCAGTCACTAGAGGCAGGTGAGGCAGGGCCTCACCTGCCTCATGGAAAGAAAAAAAATGTAAAAAGAAAAAAAAAAATTTAATTGTTATATGTATGCAGTGATTATACTACCGTATTTTCCGCACCATAAGCCGCCCTGGGTTATAAGCCGCGCCTTCAATGAACGGCATATTTCAAAACTTTGTCCACCTATAAGCCGCCCCGTGTTATAAGCCGCATCTAACTGCGCTAAAGGAATGTCAAAAAAACAGTCAGATAGGTCAGTCAAACTTTAATAATATATTAAAAACCAGCGTGATGTGGGCGCGCATGGAGTCGTATATCAACATGGACGGAGCTGCGTGAAAAAAGCCACCCGGCCTCTTCGCGTAAACTTAACTTAACCACTCGCTCATCTTTTCTTCATCCATCCATCCCTTCGAGTTAGCTTTTATGATGACGCCGGCTGGAAAGGTCTCTTTTGGCAAGGTCTTCCTTTTGAATATCACCATGGGTGGAAGTTTCTGGCCATTAGCATGGCAAGCTAGAACCACAGTGAAGGATGACTTCTCATTCCCTGTGGTGCGAATATTCACCGTACGTGCTCCCGTTGTATCCACAGTGCGGTTCACAGGAATATCAAAAGTCAGTGGAACCTCGTCCATGTTGATAATGTTCTCTGGCCGGATCTTTTTTTCAGCTATCTTGTTTTTACAATATGCACGGAAAGTAGCCAGCTTTTCTTGAAAGTCTTTAGGCAGTTGCTGTGAAATAGTAGTCCGTGTGCGGATGGAGAGATTGCGTCTTTTCATGAACCGGAAACCTGTCGCTTAGTAGGAGCCATTTTGTGGTCTTTACAGATGTAAACACACAAAGGAAATGAAACGTAATATCCGCGCGCTTCTTCTTCTTCTACGCGGGCGGGTGGTTGCTTACAGTAGAAGAAGAAGCGCTTCCTCTTCTATGGGGGCGGGTGCTTACCTTGGCGGTTGCTTGCGTAGAAGAAGAAGCACTTCCTCTTCTACGGGGAAAAAAGATGGCGGCTGTTTACCGTAGTTGCGAGACCGAAACTTTATGAAAATGAATCTTAATATTAATCCATATATAAAGCGCACCGGGTTATAAGCCGCACTGTCAGCTTTTGAGTAAATTTGTGGTTTTTAGGTGCGGCTAATAGTGCGGAAAATACGGTATAAAGTTATTTTCCATTTAACTTCACCAGTTTTAGATTATTTTTATTCAAAATCGCTGACTTTTCACATTTGCCGTTCAAATACTGAGAAGAGACGGTGCGGTGAACAGCAGCCAGTCGAGGCACGTCACTCAGTGCCTCAACATGGACGGACTCGGCTAACTACTGGCCTGCTGTGCAGTGAGACCGTATTGCTATATGAATTATATTATACATTTCCATAGTTTAGTTAGCTGAGGTAAGCTGTTCCTGTTTGCTGGTTCCTAATAGCTATTTACAGTTTGCTGTCTCCTAGCTCCTTGTTTCGTGTTATCCTGTTAGCCGTTAGCTCAGGGGTCACCAACCTTTTTGAAACCAAGAGCTACTTCTTGGGTACTGATTAATGCAAAGGGCTAACAGTTTGATACACACTTAAATAAATTGCCAGAAATAGCCAATTTGCTCAATTTACCTTTAACTCTATGTTATTATTAATAATTAATGATATTTATCTTTGCGGAAACACTGATCATCTTAATGATTTCTCAAAATAAATATATATAGAAACCAGTGACGTGCAGTCACTGGAGGCAGGTGAGGCAGGGCCTCACCTGTGGGATGTTCCATGGATTGCGGACTCGGCTAACTACTGGCCTGCTGTGCAGTGAGACCGTATTGCTATATGAATTATATTATACATTTCCATAGTTTAGTTAGCTGAGGTATATAATGTACAGTGTATTTTGTCAACAACTGTATGTGTGTAACGTATTTCTTGTGCTGAGCGATCATAAAACGGCTGCAAAAGACACACTGGCTGAGGCTCGCAGTAATCCCGCCTCCTGCACCCCCGCCGTAGAATGCACCCCCTGACGGGAGTGTTATATCAACTAAAGCCCACACTTAAACTTTCCACGTGCAAGATTGAATCTATTTAAAAAAGTTATTTCATAAGAAGCCAAAAAGTGCAAAAACAATAAAGTTCGTGTTAGAGGAGTTGTGAATGACTGCAGGGCCACAACATTAGGTACACCTGCAGACTGCAGGTGTACCTAATTCACAACTCCTCCAACACGAACATTATTGTTTTTGCACTTTTTGGCTTCTTATTAAATAACTTTTGTAACCTATTTTCATGGGCTTTCCTCTTTGTGATGCTAAGTTCCTGTTATGCGCTGTTATACAGTATATGCCTTGAGCTCTTATTTTGAAGGCGCTAAGAGCGGAAGTGATGTCACGTTGCGGAGGTTTTTGAAAGAAGGTAAATAAAGTGGTCCTCGTGTAAACTGGAGCCTCCGTGTTTTGTTATTTTGTAGTTTCATACAGTATAGGCGACATTTATAAACCCTCGGTTACACTTTTTTAAATAGATTCAATTTTGCACGTGGAAAGTTTATGTCATGTCTGTGTAATCATGTTTTGTTTAGTTTCTGGCTTTTCACTCCCTTGTCTTGTTTGCATGATTACCCATTAGTTTCACCTGTTCCACGTTTGGACTCATTGTGCACTGTTTGTCACCATAGCAACCATTAGTTTTCACCTGTCACGTCACGCACCTGTTTCACGTTTTGAGTCACGCACCTGCTTTCACTAATCATGTCCATAGTATTTAAGTTCATTCATTTTCTGTTGTTCGTCCTGACGACCTCAACACATTTATGCTCTGTTCATGCCTGATACTTCTTTCCATGTCAATTCCTCAAGCAACTATTTTTGTCCAAGCCGAGTAAGTTTTTGTTCCATATTTATAGTCTTTTTGGTTTCATAGTTTGTTCTCCGCCATTGTGCGTGTTTTTTGTTTGTACTTTTTTGCTATAGTCTTTTGGTTTCATAGTTTATCCTCCGCCACTGTGCGCGCTTTCATTTATTCCTTTTTTTGATAATAATAAATCATGTACCTTCATTCCCGTCTCGCACGAGCCAACTTTTCCGTTGCATCCTGGAAAAGCACACACCCAAGATCAAGTCCTGACAGTTTAAGTGAGGGCTTTAGTTGCGGCGCATGGACTTCATTTCTAAGTAAAGGTAAGACCATAATAAAGTTTTTTTTATTAAATGTGCTTTTTTGTGTGCTACAGTTTGTATGTGTAAAGTTAAAGTTAAGTTAAAGTATTCAGTTGAATATGCTACAAAGACAACATATTTGATGTTCAAACTGATAAAAAAAAAAAAAAATTTGCAAATAATCATTAACTTTAGAATTTGATGCCAGCAACACGTGACAAAGAAGTTGGGAAAGGTGGCAATAAATACTGATAAAGTTGAGGAATGCTCATCAAACACTTATTTGGAACATCCCACAGGTGTGCAGGCTCATTGGGAACAGGTGGGTGCCATGATTGGGTATAAAAGTAGATTCCATGAAATGCTCAGTCATTCACAAACAAGGATGGGGCGAGGGTCACCACTTTGTCAACAAATGCGTGAGCAAAATTGTTGAACAGTTTAAGAAAAACCTTTCTCAAGCAAGGAATTTAGGGATTTCACCATCTACGCGCCGTAATATCATCAAAGGGTTCAGAGAATCTGGAGAAATCACTGCACGTAAGCAGCTAAGCCCGTGACCTTCGATCTCTCAGGCTGTACTGCATCAACAAGCGACATCAGTGTGTAAAGGATATCACCACATGGAACACTTCAGAAACCCACTGTCAGTAACTACAGTTGGTCGCTACATCTGCAAGTGCAAGTTAAAACTCTCCTATGCAAGGCGAAAACCGTTTATCAACAACACCCAGAGACGCCGTCGGCTTCGCTGGGCCTGAGCTCATCTAAGATGGACTGATACAAAGTGGAAAAGTTTTCTGTGGTCTGACGAGTCCACATTTCAAATAGTTTTTGGAAACTGTGGACGTCGTGTCCTCCGGACCAAAGAGGAAAAGAACCATCCGGATTGTTATAGGCGCAAAGTGTAAAAGGCAGCATGTGTGATGGTATGGGGGTGTATTAGTGCCCAAGGCATGGGTAACTTACACATCTGTGAAGGCGCCATTAATGCTGAAAGGTACATACAGGTTTTGGAGCAACATATGTTGCCATCCAAGCAACGTTATCATGGACGCCCCTGCTTATTTCAGCAAGACAATGCCAAGCCACGTGTTACATCAACGTGGCTTCATAGTAAAATAGTGCGGGTACTAGACTGGCCTGCCTGTAGTCCAGACCTGTCTCCCATTGAAAATGTGTGGTGCATTATGAAGCCTAAAATAGCACAACGGAGACCCCCGGACTGTTGA
Organism: Nerophis lumbriciformis; assembly: GCF_033978685.3. Lineage (NCBI taxonomy): Eukaryota > Metazoa > Chordata > Actinopteri > Syngnathiformes > Syngnathidae > Nerophis > Nerophis lumbriciformis. The sequence goes on along the minus strand of NC_084571.2, from coordinate 39,207,446 downwards.
ACAACTTAAGCTGTACATCAAGCAAGAATGGGAAAGAATTCCACCTGAGAAGCTTCAAAAATGTGTCTCCTCAGTTCCCAAACCTTTACTGAGTGTTGTTAAAAGGAAAGGCCATGTGACACAGTGGTGAACATGCCCTTTCCCAACTACTTTGTCACGTGTTGCAGCCATGAAATTCTAAGTTAATTATTATTTGCAAAAGAAAAATAAAGTTTATGAGTTTGAACATCAAATATGTTGTCTTTGTAGCATATTCAACTGAATATGGGTTGAAAAGGATTTGAAAATCATTGTATTCCGTTTATATTTACATCTAACACAATTTCCCAACTCATATGGAAACGGGGTTTGTAAGTCTTTACATGCTTGGAATCTGCGCTTTTGCATGATATTTTAGTGACTAATGTTGTCCTGATACCAATATTATTTTGATACTTTTCGACACTTTTCTAAATAAAGGGGACCAGAAAAAAATTGCATTATTGGCTTTATTTTAACAAAAAATCTTAGGGTGTGGCGGACCGGTACTTTTCAGCCGCGGTATAGTACCGAATTTGATTCATTAGTATCACGGTACTATACTAATACCCGTATACCGTACAACCCTACTAGGTACTATGGTAATCTACGTCACAGCAGGTCAGACGAGGCGCCAAGCAGTGTGGGTGGGGAGTGTTTCCACAGAGTGTTTTCAGATCCTGAAATGACGTGGAAGGAGATTTTTACAAGAAAGTTCTAAAGCTTAGTGATACATCACATATATCACATTGTAGGTGGGTTTTTTTTTACCCTTCACGTTCATATTTCGCTGTGTTTGTTGCTTTTTTGTTGCATTTGGCTTGATTGTAAAATATGTGGATGGAGAGGGGGTGTGACGTTCATATGTTGTCAATATTCAGTGTTTTATCCTTCATAGAAAAAAAATAAATTCCATTCCGTTTTAAGGCGGTCTGTCATAACATTTTTGGCATTCAATTAGACTTTGTTGTGTGGTTTTGTATTAGTTTTCCTAAAAATAGATATACCGGCCCCCCCGACGCATTTTTTTCTCAAAATTTGGCCCCCGAGTCAAAATAATTGCCCAGGCCTGCTTTAGGGATTAGTCATTTTAGTCCTAAAAACTTTTTCTTTTTAGATATTTCCCGGACTATAAGGCGCACTTAAAATACTTTCATTTTCTCAAAAACTCGACAGTCCTATTTTATTTAATGATAAGTGTGACGAGTAGATGGCAGTCAAACATAAGATATAAGTGTAGACTGCACTATGATGGCAAAATGACTCAAGTAAACAACACCAACATTTTATATGTTCCATTGAGAGTATAGAACATTACACACGGCGCTCAAAAATCCATCAAAATGTTTTAGTGGGACTTTGGTAAGCTATGAAGCCACACCGCTTGATGGATTGTACTGTGCTTCAACATAGGAGTATTATTATGGTGTGTGTATAAGGTAAGACGTATTATCTGGCGTTTTGTTTCGCAATATAATGCAAAAGCAACTTTTCTTACCTTCTGGTACCTGCTGATCTGTATTTGGGATCTGCATAAATCCTGAAAAATTGCGCAAGTCCGCCTTTGTAGTCAATAATCTTCTTCTTTTTCTCTATCTTCTTGTTGTGTGACATTCATCCTCCACTGTTGCCATTTCTAATATAAAGTAGTGTAAAGTTCTTACTTATATCTGTCAGTAAACTCACCATGAAAGCACTAAAACATACCGGTATAGTGACTTTACATTATTCACCCAAGGAACTTTAGTTTTTTTAGAGAGTTCCGGTTGGACGTTTTTTTCACGGGCGTTGTTGATGCACTGGTGAGCCACGGATGAGGAGATGCAGCTCCGTTGTTGATTGAAGTAAAGTCTGAATGTCATTAAAACAGTTAGCGCCATCTTTTGACACTTCTTCCACCCCCGTCCTTGCACGCTACACCGCCACAACAAAGATGACGGGGAGAAGACGCTGTCCAAGTGGAGGCACGTAAATACGAGCGCCCACAAAACAAGAGACTGTCAGAAAGTGACTTGAAGATGATGTGTAGAACATCATCTACGCAACATTTTGAGCAAAGAACCACCATGACATGTTATGTAGACCACAAGGAAGTCTTTTACATTTAGGAAATAATCATAATAATATGACTCCTTTAATGCGCCTTATAATCCGGTGCGCCTCATGGTCCGGAAAATTTGCTACATTTAGATACAGATATGCATTACTTACACATAAAGTACACACATACATTTAGTTACAGTCTAGTTTAGTATGTCCACTCTACAATTTGAAATGTGGACTCGTCAGACCACAGAACACTTTCCCACTTTGTGTCAGTCCATCTTAGATGAGCTCAGGCCCAGCGAAGCCGACGGCGTTTCTGGGTGTTGTTGATAAACGGTTTTCGCCTTGCATAGGAGAGTTTTAACTTGCACTTACAGATGTAGCGACCAACTGTAGTTACTGACAGTGGGTTTCTGAAGTGTTCTTGAGCCCGTGTGGTGATATCCTTTACACACTGATGTCGCTTGTTGATGCAGTACAGCCTGAGGGATGGAAGGTCACGGGCTTAGCTGCTTACGTGCAGTGATTTCTCCAGATTCTCTGAACCCTTTGATGATATTACGGAGCGTAGATGGTGAAATCCCTAAATTCCTTGCAATAGCTGGTTGAGAAAGGTTTTTCTTAAACTGTTCAACAATTTGCTCATGCATTTGTTGACAAAGTGGTGACCCTCGCCCCATCCTTGTTTGTGAATGACTGAGCATTTCATGGAATCTACTTTTATACCCAATCATGGCACCCACCTGTTCCCAATTAGCCTGCACACCTGTGGGATGTTCCAAATAAGTGTTTGATGAGCATTCCTCAACTTTATCAGTATTTATTGCCACCTTTCCCAACTTCTTTGTCCCGTGTTGCTGGCATCAAATTCTAAAGTTAATGATTTAAAAAAATAAATAAATAAAGTTTATGAGTTTGAACATCAAATATGTTGTCTTTGTAGCATATTCAACTGAATATGGGTTGAAAAGGATTTGCAAATCATTGTATTCCGTTTATATTTACATCTAACACAATTTCCCAACTCATATGGAAACGGGGTTTGTGGAATATCAACTGTTGCAAAGCTGTGTTATCAACACTCACAGGTGTCGAGACTTGGTCCTTGGGTTTAGTTTTTCCAGAAGGCAACGGAAAGTTGGCTCGGGCGAGACGTGAATGTGAGTACATATTTTTATTTTTTACACTAACAAAGGACAAAAAAAAAAGAAGCAAACAAAAGGCGCGCACAAGGGCGGAAGTACAAAACTTGACTATAAACACAAAACTTGCACATCGGCAGAAACTATGAACAATGAAACAAAACTTGCAAACCATGGCATAAATAAAGAAAACTTACTTGGACGAGAAAACGGCATGAAAAAGCGCAGCAAGGGTCATGAGGGTGTGTGGAGAGTATGATGTCGCCAGAAAGACAAACTTGAAAACAATGAACTTAAATTCTACAGACATGATTAGTGAAAAGAGATGCGTGACTCAAAACGTGAAACAGGTGCGTGACGTGACAGGTGAAAACTAATGGGTTGCTATGGTGACAAAACAAACAAAAGTGCACAAAAAGTCCAAAAACAAAACCGAACATGACTAACACAAAACATGATCACACAGGTATAAAACTACTTTTTTAAAGTAATAATTTCTTATTTCAAGCATAAAAAAAAAATCATGACTTTGACACAATTGTGTCTCATAATTAAAAGAGATGACAGCCAAATGGACTTTGCTGTTTTATTTTCAATGAAACAATAGAAAATAGGTACTCATATAGTAGTGCACTTGTTATTAGTGAGAATATACTTATTTTAAGGTATTTTTGGGTTCATTGAGGTTAGCTAATTTTACTTGTTTTGGAAAGTCTTGACAAGCCCAATTTTCTTGTTCTATTGGCTGATAATTTTGCTTAGTTCAAATAAAATACCCACTCATTTTGTTTTTGAACACTGACTTTTTTGCAGTGTACCGTCTTCCGCCTGCTCCGCCGTTGACGTCTCCAAGACAACATTCACACTCACATTCACACACTAGGGACCATTTAGTGTTGCCAATCAGCTGTTGCGTTTGGACCAGTTGTTCCTCCCAGGGAATTCAAGTTTCTGGCCGTCGCTCCCAAGCTCTTTCTATGACACTTAAAGCTGAGTAGAAGAACCACCAGAGACAGAATAGGTATTTTGTAATTTTATCTCCAAAGCTTTGGAAATATAAATGAGACCAGTCCAGCATAGAACATTCAATCGCGCAGCTAAGATGGTCTGATCTAAAATATGGAAACCTTCTCTTCTATAAAGTGTCTCTCCCTCCCACCCTCGTTGTCTTGTCTTTCCAGCCCAAACACATGCCCATTGTCCTCCGCAGCTGGACACAGGAACAGATAAGGAAAAGGAGTATCTCTCCTCCTTACATTCCAAAGTCAAGGTTAGCACACAGTACTTCAGTGGTTCTCAAACTTTTTTTGTCATCCCCCACTTTGGACAAGAGGGAGTTTTCAAGCCCCACCTGCCCCCATCACCCCAACAGAACGCTAATGCCAAGCTTTAACATTTTCAAATTTATTGAACATCAAGTTGTATACATTTAAACTCAATAACATAAAATAACATCAAGTTCAATAATAAATAAAATAACTGTGCAGCTGTGGTATAACTTGCATCAAGTTCAATAATAAATCAAATAACTTCCATCAAGTTCAATAATAAATAAAACAAAAGTGTTATAAGTTGCATCACGTTCAATAATAAAAAATAAAAAAAAGTGTTATGACTTGCATCAAGTTCAATAATAAATAAATAAAAAAGTGTTATAACTTGCATCACGTTCAATAATAAAAAATAAAAAAAGTGTTATAACTTGCATCAAGTTCAATAATAAATCAAAAAAAGTGTTATAACTTGCATCAAGTTCAATAATAAATCAAACAAAAGTGTTATAACTTGCATCAAGTTCAATAATAAATCAAACAAAAGTGTTATAACTTGCATCAAGTTCAATAATAAATCAAAAAAAGTGTTATAACTGGCATCACGTTCAATAATAAATCAAAAAAAGTGTTATAACTTGCATCAAGTTCAATTAAAAAAAAAAGTGTTATAAATTGCATCAAGTTCAATTAAAAAAAAAGTGTTATAACTTGCATCACGTTCAATAATAAATCAAATAACTTGCATCAAGTTCAATAATAAATCAAATAAAAGTGTTATAACTTGCATCAAGTTCAATAACAAATCAAATAACTTGCATCAAGTTCAATAATAAATTTAAAAAAAAGTGTTATAACTTGCATCAAGTTCAATAATAAATAAAACAAAAGTGTTATAACTTGCATCACGTTCAATAATAAAAAATAAAAAAAGTGTTATAACTTGCATCAAGTTCAATAATAAATCAAATAAGTGTTCTAACTTGCATCAAGTTCAATAATAAATCAAAAAAAGTGTTATAACTTGCATCAAGTTCAATAATAAATCAAACAAAAGTGTTATAACTTGCATCAAGTTCAATAATAAATAAAAACAAGTGTTATAACTGGCATCACGTTCAATAATAAATCAAAAAAAGTGTTATAAATTGCATCAAGTTCAATTAAAAAAAAGTGTTATAACTTGCATCACGTTCAATAATAAATCAAATAACTTGCATCAAGTTCAATAATAAATAAAATAAAAGTGTTATAACTTGCATCAAGTTCAATAATAAATCAAATAACTTGCATCAAGTTCAATAATAAATTTAAAAAAAGTGTTATAACTTGCATCAAGTTCAATAATAAATAAAACAAAAGTGTTATAACTTGCATCAAGTTCAATAATAAAAAAAAAAGTGTTATAACTTGCATCACGTTCAATAATAAATCAAATAACTTGCATCAAGTTCAATAATAAATAAAATAAAAGTGCCACTTTGCAATCTTTGCAAAAAAAAAAAAGGAGGAGCTATGCATTTGGCAAGACAGGGCAAGTGACAGCACTTTTCCCCGGGAGAGCCACTTTGCTTCACTGTGAAACAGCACGGCTGTATGATCAGCTCCCATTTCCTCACACAGTGCAGAGAACAGTCGCACTTTCAGTGGTCGTGTTTTGATCAAATTTACCGTACTCACAACATCTGTTAAAACCTCATTGAGTTCGGGGCTGAGCTGCCTTGACGCGAGTGCTTCCCGGTGAATGACACAGTGTGTGCCCGTCACATTTTTGTTTCTCTGCAGGCGCTGGCTCTGGCTCGACGACCTTTGAGGTGCGAGTCACAAATGTATATATTTGTGTAATTGAGGTCCACACATTAGTCTGCTACCCATCCGCGCGAAAGTTTGTTCCGCTTAGCCCCGCCCCCAGTAGTTACTGTTGCTATGTCTGTCAAACTTTCGCTCCTACCGAGAAATTTAAAGCCTACAGTAAAAATAAGTACCGGTAATTTCCATTTATTTATATAGCGGATTTCACAGACAGAATCACAAAGTGATTTACAGTGTGTATAGAAAATGAAAGCATAGTAAAAAAAAAAAAATCTAAGAATATAATAATAAAAAAAATAAATTTAAAGTGAAATTTCTTCTTGTTCCTCGCGCCCCACCTGTCATGTCTCTATTCCCCACCAGTGGGGCGCGCCCCACACTTTGAGAAACGCTGCAGTACTTGCAGACAACCAAAAGACCACAATTGGAAGAAGAACACTAGCTGGTTTGTAATATGATTATGAAAATAAAGAAGTAACACTTAAATACGGATATATGTAAATATCTGCCTCCGACACAGCCTATCCTCATATTATCCTAAATCTGAAGCTTTTATGATACGAGCTGCTCCCATCTTGTGAATGTATTAAAAAAAACTATATCAGGAAGTTGCTTACAGCCCATGCTAAACTTTTTGGACCTAACTAGAGAGCCTGACTTTTAGTTGTGTTGTTTTTTTGTACGCCATGCAACTACAGGAAACTCAGTGTTTACTTTTTACTAAATACAGCAGATATTTTCTGCCTCCTTAAATTCACTTTTGTTATTTTTCGAAAGGGAAGGATCGTTCGATAATTACTTTTCCACGGTTCACCTCAGCAACATATTGTCTTGGAAATAATTGACATTATTATGCAGCTGAAACAAAGTGTGGTACACACACACACACACACCCGACAAGCACGTTATGTCATCACCATGTTTAAAAAGAGAAGGTAAAGCTCACTATGGATGGTTGAAGGTCGCTCCAAGTAATTGAACAAAAGCAAAACATGCGCAGTGCGATTAAAAGCCAGGGAGTGATAGTACAGGCATTACATAAATAAACCAATCAAATTAAGTCTTTTTGAAATAATCCCCGATTTAAGGGTTTCCATTTAGCTTTTCACTAAATGCCACATCCACGACACGTTCACAAATTGACCTTGACATTTCTCCAGTGTGCACAAAGGTCAAAGAGATGTTTGAGTGTTATATCAACTAAAGCCCTCACTTCAACTTTCCACGTGCAAGATTGAATCTATTTTTAAAAAAGTGTAACCGAGGATTTATAAATGTCGCCTATACTGTATGAAACTGCAAAATAACAAACACGGAGGCTCCAGTTTACATGAGGACCACTTTATTTACCTTCTTTCAAAAACCTCCGCAACGTGACGTCACTTCCGCTCTTAGCGCCTTCAAAATAAGAGCTCGAGGCATATACTGTATAACAGCGCATAACAGGAACTTAACATCACAAAGAGGAAAGCCCATGAAAATAGGTTACAAAAGTTATTTAATAGGAAGCCAAAAAGTGCAAAAACAATAATGTTCGTGTTGGAGGAGTTGTGAATTAGGTACACCTGCAGTCTGCAGGTGTACCTAATGTTGTGGCCCTGCAGTCATTCACAACTCCTCCAACACGAACATTATTGTTTTTGCACTTTTTGGCTTCTTATGAAATAACTTTTTTAAATAGATTCAATCTTGCACGTGGAAAGTTTAAGTGTGGGCTTTAGTTGATATAACAATTCTACGGCGGGGGTGCAGGAGGCGAGCCTCAGCCAGTGCGTCTTTTGCAGCCCTTACACTGTACATTATATACCTCAGCTAACTAAACTATGGAAATGTATAATATAATTCATATAGCAATACGGTCTCACTGCACAGCAGGCTAGCAGTTAGCCGAGTCCGGAATCCATGTTGAGGCACTGAGTGACGTGCCTCGACTGGCTGCTGTTCACCGCACCGTCTCTTCTCAGTATTTGAACGGCAAATGTAAAAATTCAGCGATTTTGAATAAAAAATAATCTAAAACTGATGAAGTTAAATGGAAAATAACTTTATAGTATAATCACTGGATACATATAACAATTTAATATTTTTTTTTTCTTTTTACATTTTTTTTCTTTCCATGATGGCAGGTGAGGCGGGGCCTCTAGTGACTGCACGTTACTGATATATATCAATCCAATCCAATCCACTTTATTTATATAGCACATTTAAACAACAAAATGTTTCCAAAGTGCTGCACAACAATATTAAACACAATTAAAAACAATATAAAATAAATATGATTAAAAACAATTTCAAAGGGTAAAACCAATTAAAACAGTAAATAGAAAGCAAAATATATATATATATATATATATATATATATATATATATATATATATATATATATATATATATATATATATATATATATATATATATATATATATATATATATATAAATAAGAGAAATACTTGAATTTCAGTGTGCATTTATTTACACATATACACACACATAACACTCATCTACTCATTGTTGAGTTAAGGGTTGAATTGTCCATCCTTCTTCTATTCTCTGTCACTATTTTTCTAACCATGCTGAACACCCTCTCTGATGATGCATTCTGCTTCGTCTCCTTGTTGTGTGCGCAGTTGTGCACTGCACTCTCTAAAAGCCCTAGATGTTATTGTCACAAATGCATGCACAGTAGATGGCGGTATTGCCCTGTTTAAGAGTGTCACAACATTGCTGTTTACGGCAGACGAACTGCTTTACGGTAGACGGAAACGTGACCGCTGTTACCGCGCTGGGAGGACGTTAATGAAACTGCCTAACAATAAACCCACATAAGAAACCAAGAACTCGCCCTCGATCATTCTATAGTTTTAACGTGATTGGGCAGGCACGCTGTTTATATTGTGGGAAAGCGGACGTGAAAACAGGCTGTCAACACGTCACTCAGGTCCGCCTGAATTTCGGGAGATTTTCGGGAGAAAATTTGTCCCGGGAGGTTTTCGGGAGAGGCGCTGAATTTCGGGAGTCTCCCGGAAAATCCGGGAGGGTTGGCAAGTATGCTTCAGTTCCATGCCCATCAGGCAGTAGTGGATGACAACATTTGCAGGCATGCATCATAAGTGTGAGCACTACACCTGAAGGACATGAAGGGCCGGCAAATGCTCGCCAATTAGTGACTCTGAGCTCTGTTCCAGATAGTGCAGGATGCTAACGCTGTCGGAGAAAATGACAAGCATCCACTGAACGGCCGACATAGACTCCGGACGCTCTTAGGGCCCGATTTACTGAGATCCGAATATACCTCTCTCGAAACAGCGTGTGCAATCTATAAAATAGCATGTAAAAACCCCAAAAGCAGTGAAGTTGTCACGTTGTGTAAATGGTAAATAAAAAGAGAATACAACAAATCCTTTTCAACTTATATTCAATTGAATAGACTGCGAAGACAAGATATTTAACGTTCAAACTGGAAAACTGTGTTATTTTTTGCAAATATTTGGAATTTGATGCCTGCAACATGTTTCAAAAAAGCTGGCACAAGTGGCAAAAAAGAGTGAGAAAGTTGAGTAATGCTCATCAAACACTTATTTGGAACATCCCACAGGTGAACAGGCTAATTGGGAACAGGTGGGTGCCATGATTGGGTATAAAAGCAGCTTCCATGAAATGCTCAGTCATTCTCAAACGAGGACGGGGCGAGGGTCACCACTTTGTCAACAAATGCCTGAGCAAATTGTTTAAGAACAACATTTCTCAACCGGCTATTGCAAGGAATTTAGGGATTCCACCATCTACGCTCCGTAATATCATCAAAAGGTTCAGAGAATCTGGAGAAATCACTGCACGTAAGCCATGATATTAAGCACCTTGGATCCCTCAGGCGGTACTGCATCAACAAGCCACATCGGCGTGTAAAGGATATCACCACATGGGCTCAGGAACACTTCAGAAAAACCACTGTCAGTCACTACAGTTGGTCGCTACATCTGTAAGTGCAAGTTAAAACTATATCATGCAAAGCCAAAGCCATTTATCAACAACACCCAGAAACGCCGCCGGCTTCTCAGGGCCCGAGCTCATCTAATATGGACTGATACAAAGTGGAAAAGTGTTCTGTGGTCTGACTAGTCCACATTTGAAATTGTTTTTGGAAACTGTGGACATCGTGTCCTCCGAACCAAAGAGGAAAAGAACCATCCGGACTGTTCTAGGCGCAAAGTGTAAAAGGCAGCATGTGTGATGGTATGGGGCTGTATTAGTGCTCAAGACATGGGTAACTTACTTTCACCATTAATGCTGAAAGGTACATACAGGATTTGGAGCAACATATGTTGCCATCCAAGCAACATCTTTTTCATGGACGCCCCTGCTTATTTCAGCAAGACAATGCCAAGCTAAGTGTTGCAACAGCATGGCTTCGTAGTAAAAGAGTGCGGGTACTAGACTGGCCTGCCTGTAGTCTAGACATTGAAAATGTGTGGTGCAATATGAAGGCTAAAATATGAGAAGGGAGACTGTTGAACAACTTAAGCTGTACATCAAGCAAGAATGGGAAGGAATTCCACTTCAAAAATGTGTCTCCTCAGTTCCCAAACCTTTACTGAGGGTTGTTAAAAAGGAAAGACCATGTAACACACTGGTAAAAATACCTTCTTTTTTTTATGTGTTTCTGCCATTTAAATTCTAAGTTCATGATTATTTGCACAAAAACAAGCCACGTGTTACAACAGCGTGGCTTCGTAGTAAAATAGTGCTGGTACTAGACTGGCCTGCCTGTAGTCCAGACATTGAAAATGTGTGAAGGCTAAAATATGAGAAGGGAGACTGTTGAACAACTTAAGCTGTACATCAAGCAAGAATGGGAAGGAATTCCACTTCAAAAATGTGTCTCCTCAGTTCCCAAGCCTTTACTGAGTGTTGTTAAAAAGGAAAGGCCATGTAACACAGTGGTAAAAACGCCTTTTTTTGCAATGTGTTGCTGCCATTTAAATTCTAAGTTCATGTTTATTTGCACAAAAACAAGCCACGTGTTACAACAGCGTGGCTTCGTAGTAAAAGAGTGCTGGTACTAGACTGGCCTGCCTGTAGTCCAGACATTGAAAATGTGTGAAGGCTAAAATATGAGAAGGGAGACTGTTGAACAACTTAAGCTGTACATCAAGCAAGAATGGGAAAGAATTCCACTTCAAAAATGTGTCTCCTCAGTTCCCAAACCTTTACTGAGGGTTGTTAAAAAGGAAAGGCCATGTAACACACTGGTAAAAATACCTTCTTTTTTTTTAATGTGTTTCTGCCATTTAAATTCTAAGTTCATGATTATTTGCACAAAAACAAGCCACGTGTTACAACAGCGTGGCTTCGTAGTAAAAGAGTGCTGGTACTAGACTGGCCTGCCTGTAGTCCAGACATTGAAAATGTGTGAAGGCTAAAATATGAGAAGGGAGACTGTTGAACAACTTAAGCTGTACATCAAGCAAGAATGGGAAAGAATTCCACTTCAAAAATGTGTCTCCTCAGTTCCCAAACCTTTACTGAGTGTTGTTCAAAAGGAAAGGCCATGTAACACACTGGTAAAAATACCTTTTTTTTTTAATGTGTTTCTGCCATTTAAATTCTAAGTTCATGATTATTTGCACAAAAACAAGCCACGTGTTACAACAGCGTGGCTTCGTAGTAAAAGAGTGCTGGTACTAGACTGGCCTGCCTGTAGTCCAGACATTGAAAATGTGTGAAGGCTAAAATATGAGAAGGGAGACTGTTGAACAACTTAAGCTGTACATCAAGCAAGAATGGGAAAGAATTCCACTTCAAAAATGTGTCTCCTCAGTTCCCAAACCTTTACTGAGGGTTGTTAAAAGGAAAGACCATGTAACACACTGGTAAAAATACCTTCTTTTTTTTATGTGTTTCTGCCATTTAAATTCTAAGTTCATGATTATTTGCACAAAAACAAGCCACGTGTTACAACAGCGTGGCTTCGTAGTAAAAGAGTGCTGGTACTAGACTGGCCTGCCTGTAGTCCAGACATTGAAAATGTGTGAAGGCTAAAATATGAGAAGGGAGACTGTTGAACAACTTAAGCTGTACATCAAGCAAGAATGGGAAATAATTCCACTTCAAAAATGTGTCTCCTCAGTTCCCAAACCTTTACTGAGTGTTGTTAAAAGGAAGGGCCATGTAACACACTGGTAAAAATACCTTCTTTTTTTTAATGTGTTTCTGCCATTTAAATTCTAAGTTCATGATTATTTGCACAAAAACAAGCCACGTGTTACAACAGCGTGGCTTCGTAGTAAACGAGTGCTGGTACTAGACTGGCCTGCCTGTAGTCCAGACATTGAAAATGTGTGAAGGCTAAAATATGAGAAGGGAGACTGTTGAACAACTTAAGCTGTACATCAAGCAAGAATGGGAAAGAATTCCACTTCAAAAATGTGTCTCCTCAGTTCCCAAACCTTTACTGAGTGTTGTTAAAAAGGAAAGGCCATGTAACACACTGGTAAAAATACCTTTTTTTTTTAATGTGTTTCTGCCATTTAAATTCTAAGTTCATGTTTATTTGCACAAAAACAAGCCACGTGTTACAACAGCGTGGCTTTGTAGTAAAAGAGTGCTGGTACTAGACTGGCCTGCCTGTAGTCCAGACATTGAAAATGTGTGAAGGCTAAAATATGAGAAGGGAGACTGTTGAACAACTTAAGCTGTACATCAAGCAAGAATGGGAAATAATTCCACTTCAAAAATGTGTCTCCTCAGTTCCCAAACCTTTACTGAGTGTTGTTAAAAAGGAAAGGCCATGTAACACACTGGTAAAAATACCTTTTTTTTTTTAATGTGTTTCTGCCATTTAAATTCTAAGTTCATGATTATTTGCACAAAAACAAGCCACGTGTTACAACAGCGTGGCTTTGTAGTAAAAGAGTGCTGGTACTAGACTGGCCTGCCTGTAGTCCAGACATTGAAAATGTGTGAAGGCTAAAATATGAGAAGGGAGACTGTTGAACAACTTAAGCCGTACATCAAGCAAGAATGGGAAGGAATTCCACTTCAAAAATGTGTCTCCTCAGTTCCCAAACCTTTACTGAGTGTTGTTAAAAGGAAAGGCCATGTAACACACTGGTAAAAATACCTCTTTTTTTTTAAATGTGTTTCTGCCATTTAAATTCTAAGTTCATGATTATTTGCACAAAAACAAGCCACGTGTTACAACAGCGTGGCTTCGTAGTAAAAGAGTGCTGGTACTAGACTGGCCTGCCTGTAGTCCAGATATTGAAAATGTGTGAAGGCGAAAATATGAGAAGGGAGACTGTTGAACAACTTAAGCTGTACATCAAGCAAGAATGGGAAAGAATTCCACTTCAAAAATGTGTCTCCTCAGTTCCCAAACCTTTACTGAGGGTTGTTAAAAAGGAAAGGCCATGTAACACAGTGGTAAAAAATGCCTTTTTTGCAATGTGTTGCTGCCATTAAATTCTAAGGTCATGTTTATTCAGTGTGAACATGAAATATCTTGTCTTTGTCTCCGACAACTTCACTGCTTTTGGGTTTTGTATATCGAATATGTGGATGTTTTTTTTATCCTTTTTTCGTTTGTTGCATTTTTTGTTGCTCGTGCTCGATTATAAAAGAGGTGATCCGGGGAGTAGAGGAGCAACGTTCATATATTCTCAATATTCAGTATTTTATTGTTCATAGTTAATCTCACAGTCTATATTTCCATTGACATTTGTTTGTAACAGTCAGTCACACGGTGATCCCGTCAAGGCTGGCCTGTGGTCTCTGGCCTCCTGAGAGCCAGCGTCCACTGCAGTGGACGTTTGTGTTCCGCATAACATGGCTAATTTTTTTCTTCCGATATTTGCAAGTCCGACAAAAGAACTGGACCATTACCAAGACGTCTCTCGCAGAGGATCAGTTCTACGGTCTGAGGATCCTGTTGACTTACAAATATACTGTATTTATCCAGTTGTGAATCGTTCACAACTGGACTGTCCAGGTGGCCTTAGAAGACTATTTCATCGGTTCTTGTTTAAAACTCGAGCTGTCCTATCTAGTCATGAGAAAGAACAGATGAAGCCTCTAATGAATCCTTATACAACTGGACTGTCCAGCTTGTCTTAGAAGACTATTTCATCGGTTCTTTTTGAAAAACCCGAGCTGTCCTATTCACTCATGAGAAAGAACCGATGAAGCCTCTAATTAATTGATCACTACTGGATTGTCCAGTTTGTCTTAGAAGACTATTTCATCGGTTCTTGTTTAAAACTCGAGCTATCCTATCTAGTCATGAGAAAGAACCGATGAAGCCTCTAATGAATCGTTCACAACTGGACTGTCCAGGTTATCTTAGAAGACTATTTAATCAGTTCTTGTTTAAAACTCGAGCTGTCCTATCTAGTCATGAGAAAGAACCGATGAAGCCTCTAATTAATCGTTCATAACTGGACTGTCCAGGTTGTCCTAGAAGAGTATTTCATCGGTTCTTGCCGAAAGACTCGAGCTGTCCTATCTAGTCATGAGAAAGAACCGATGAAGCCTCTAATGAATCGTTCACAACTGGACTGTCCAGGTTATCTTAGAAGACTATTTAATCAGTTCTTGTTTAAAACTCGAGCTGTCCTATCTAGTCATGAGAAAGAACCGATGAAGCCTCTAATTAATCGTTCATAACTGGACTGTCCAGGTTGTCCTAGAAGACTATTTCATCGGTTCTTGCCGAAAGACTCGAGCTGTCCTATCTAGTCATGAGAAAGAACCGATGAAGCTTCTATTGAATTGTTCACAACTGGACTGTCCAGGTGGCCTTAGAAGACTATTTCATCGGTTCTTGTTTAAAACTCGAGCTGTCCTATCTAGTCATGAGAAAGAACAGATGAAGCCTCTAATGAATCCTTATACAACTGGACTGTCCAGCTTGTCTTAGAAGACTATTTCATCGGTTCTTTTTGAAAAACCCGAGCTGTCCTATTCACTCATGAGAAAGAACCGATGAAGCCTCTAATTAATTGATCACTACTGGATTGTCCAGTTTGTCTTAGAAGACTATTTCATCGGTTCTTGTTTAAAACTCGAGCTATCCTATCTAGTCATGAGAAAGAACCGATGAAGCCTCTAATGAATCGTTCACAACTGGACTGTCCAGGTTATCTTAGAAGACTATTTAATCAGTTCTTGTTTAAAACTCGAGCTGTCCTATCTAGTCATGAGAAAGAACCGATGAAGCCTCTAATTAATCGTTCATAACTGGACTGTCCAGGTTGTCCTAGAAGAGTATTTCATCGGTTCTTGCCGAAAGACTCGAGCTGTCCTATCTAGTCATGAGAAAGAACCGATGAAGCCTCTAATGAATCGTTCACAACTGGACTGTCCAGGTTATCTTAGAAGACTATTTAATCAGTTCTTGTTTAAAACTCGAGCTGTCCTATCTAGTCATGAGAAAGAACCGATGAAGCCTCTAATTAATCGTTCATAACTGGACTGTCCAGGTTGTCCTAGAAGACTATTTCATCGGTTCTTGCCGAAAGACTCGAGCTGTCCTATCTAGTCATGAGAAAGAACCGATGAAGCTTCTATTGAATTGTTCACAACTGGACTGTCCAGGTGGCCTTAGAAGACTATTTCATCGGTTCTTGTTTAAAACTCGAGCTGTCCTATCTAGTCATGAGAAAGAACAGATGAAGCCTCTAATGAATCCTTATACAACTGGACTGTCCAGCTTGTCTTAGAAGACTATTTCATCGGTTCTTTTTGAAAAACCCGAGCTGTCCTATTCAGTCATGAGAAAGAACCGATGAAGCCTCTAATTAATTGATCACTACTGGATTGTCCAGTTTGTCTTAGAAGACTATTTCATCGGTTCTTGTTTAAAACTCGAGCTGTCCTATCTAGTCATGAGAAAGAACCGATGAAGCCTCTAATGAATCGTTCAAAACTGGACTGTCCAGGTTATCTTAGAAGACTATTTAATCAGTTCTTGTTTAAAACTCGAGCTGTCCTATCTAGTCATGAGAAAGAACCGATGAAGCCTCTAATTAATCGTTCATAACTGGACTGCCCAGGTTGTCCTAGAAGACTATTTCATCGGTTCTTGCCGAAAGACTCGAGCTGTCCTATCTAGTCATGAGAAAGAACCGATGAAGCTTCTATTGAATTGTTCACAACTGGACTGTCCAGGTGGTCTTAGAAGACTATTTCATCGGTTCTTGTTTAAAACTAGAGCTGTCCTATCTAGTCATGAGAAAGAACAGATGAAGCCTCTAATGAATCCTTATACAACTGGACTGTCCAGCTTGTCTTAGAAGACTATTTCATCGGTTCTTTTTGAAAAACCCGAGCTGTCCTATTCAGTCATGAGAAAGAACCGATGAAGCCTCTAATTAATTGATCAC
Source organism: Nerophis lumbriciformis (assembly GCF_033978685.3). Classification (NCBI taxonomy): domain Eukaryota; kingdom Metazoa; phylum Chordata; class Actinopteri; order Syngnathiformes; family Syngnathidae; genus Nerophis; species Nerophis lumbriciformis. The sequence continues at coordinate 39,190,777 of NC_084571.2, read as the reverse complement.
TACTGGATTGTCCAGTTTGTCTTAGAAGACTATTTCATCGGTTCTTGTTTAAAACTCGAGCTGTCCTATCTAGTCATGAGAAAGAACCGATGAAGCCTCTAATGAATCGTTCACAACTGGACTGTCCAGGTTATCTTAGAAGACTATTTAATCAGTTCTTGTTTAAAACTCGAGCTGTCCTATCTAGTCATGAGAAAGAACCGATGAAGCCTCTAATTAATCGTTCATAACTGGACTGTCCAGGTTGTCCTAGAAGACTATTTCATCGGTTCTTGCCGAAAGACTCGAGCTGTCCTATCTAGTCATGAGAAAGAACCGATGAAGCTTCTATTGAATTGTTCACAACTGGACTGTCCAGGTGGTCTTAGAAGACTATTTCATCGGTTCTTGTTTAAAATTCGAGCTGTCCTATCTATTCATGAGAAAGATCCGATGAAGCCTCTAATGAATCGTTCACAACTGGACTGTCCAGGTGGCCTTAGAAGACTATTTCATCGGTTCTTGTTTAAAACTCGAGCTGTCCTATCTAGTCATGAGAAAGAACAGATGAAGCCTCTAATGAATCCTTATACAACTGGACTGTCCAGCTTGTCTTAGAAGACTATTTCATCGGTTCTTTTTGAAAAACCCGAGCTGTCCTATTCAGTCATGAGAAAGAACCGATGAAGCCTCTAATTAATTGATCACTACTGGATTGTCCAGTTTGTCTTAGAAGACTATTTCATCGGTTCTTGTTTAAAACTCGAGCTGTCCTATCTAGTCATGAGAAAGAACCGATGAAGCCTCTAATGAATCGTTCACAACTGGACTGTCCAGGTTATCTTAGAAGACTATTTAATCAGTTCTTGTTTAAAACTCGAGCTGTCCTATCTAGTCATGAGAAAGAACCGATGAAGCCTCTAATTAATCGTTCATAACTGGACTGTCCAGGTTGTCCTAGAAGACTATTTCATCGGTTCTTGCCGAAAGACTCGAGCTGTCCTATCTAGTCATGAGAAAGAACCGATGAAGCTTCTATTGAATTGTTCACAACTGGACTGTCCAGGTGGTCTTAGAAGACTATTTCATCGGTTCTTGTTTAAAACTCGAGCTGTCCTATCTAGTCATGAGAAAGAACCGATGAAGCCTCTAATGAATCCTTATACAACTGGACTGTCCAGCTTGTCTTAGAAGACTATTTCATCGGTTCTTTTTGAAAAACCCGAGCTGTCCTATTCAGTCATGAGAAAGAACCGATGAAGCCTCTAATTAATTGATCACTACTGGACTGTCCAGGTGGTCTTAGAAGACTATTTCATCGGTTCTTGTTTAAAACTCGAGCTGTCCTATCTAGTCATGAGAAAGAACCGATGAAGCCTCTAATTAATTGATCACTACTGGATTGTCCAGTTTGTCTTAGAAGACTATTTCATCGGTTCTTGTTTAAAACTCGAGCTGTCCTATCTAGTCATGAGAAAGAACAGATGAAGCCTCTAATGAATCCTTATACAACTGGACTGTCCAGCTTGTCTTAGAAGACTATTTCATCGGTTCTTTTTGAAAAACCCGAGCTGTCCTATTCAGTCATGAGAAAGAACCGATGAAGCCTCTAATTAATTGATCACTACTGGATTGTCCAGTTTGTCTTAGAAGACTATTTCATCGGTTCTTGTTTAAAACTCGAGCTGTCCTATCTAGTCATGAGAAAGAACCGATGAAGCCTCTAATGAATCGTTCACAACTGAACTGTCCAGGTGGCCTTAGAAGACTATTTCATCGGTTCTTGTTTAAAACTCGAGCTGTCCTATCTAGTCATGAGAAAGAACAGATGAAGCCTCTAATGAATCCTTATACAACTGGACTGTCCAGCTTGTCTTAGAAGACTATTTCATCGGTTCTTTTTGAAAAACCCGAGCTGTCCTATTCAGTCATGAGAAAGAACCGATGAAGCTTCTAATTAATTGATCACTACTGGATTGTCCAGTTTGTCTTAGAAGACTATTTCATCGGTTCTTGTTTAAAACTCGAGCTGTCCTATCTAGTCATGAGAAAGAACCGATGAAGCCTCTAATGAATCGTTCACAACTGGACTGTCCAGGTTATCTTAGAAGACTATTTAATCAGTTCTTGTTTAAAACTCGAGCTGTCCTATCTAGTCATGAGAAAGAACCGATGAAGCCTCTAATTAATCGTTCATAACTGGACTGTCCAGGTTATCTTAGAAGACTATTTAATCAGTTCTTGTTTTAAACTCGAGCTGTCCTATCTAGTCATGAGAAAGAACCGATGAAGCCTCTAATTAATCGTTCATAACTGGACTGTCCAGGTTGTCCTAGAAGACTATTTCATCGGTTCTTGCCGAAAGACTCGAGCTGTCCTATCTAGTCATGAGAAAGAACCGATGAAGCTTTTATTGAATTGTTCACAACTGGACTGTCCAGGTGGTCTTAGAAGACTATTTCATCGGTTCTTGTTTAAAATTCGAGCTGTCCTATCTAGTCATGAGAAAGAACCGATGAAGCCTCTAATGAATCGTTCACAACTGGACTGTCCAGGTTATCTTAGAAGACTATTTCATCGGTTCTTGTTTAAAACTCGAGCTGTCCTATCTAGTCATGAGAAAGAACCGATGAAGCCTCTAATTAATTGATCACTACTGGATTGTCCAGTTTGTCTTAGAAGACTATTTCATCGGTTCTTGTTTAAAACTCGAGCTGTCCTATCTAGTCATGAGAAAGAACCGATGAAGCCTCTAATGAATCGTTCACAACTGGACTGTCCAGGTTATCTTAGAAGACTATTTAATCAGTTCTTGTTTAAAACTCGAGCTGTCCTATCTAGTCATGAGAAAGAACCGATGAAGCCTCTAATTAATCGTTCATAACTGGACTGTCCAGGTTATCTTAGAAGACTATTTAATCAGTTCTTGTTTTAAACTCGAGCTGTCCTATCTAGTCATGAGAAAGAACCGATGAAGCCTCTAATTAATCGTTCATAACTGGACTGTCCAGGTTGTCCTAGAAGACTATTTCATCGGTTCTTGCCGAAAGACTCGAGCTGTCCTATCTAGTCATGAGAAAGAACCGATGAAGCTTTTATTGAATTGTTCACAACTGGACTGTCCAGGTGGTCTTAGAAGACTATTTCATCGGTTCTTGTTTAAAATTCGAGCTGTCCTATCTAGTCATGAGAAAGAACCGATGAAGCCTCTAATGAATCGTTCACAACTGGACTGTCCAGGTTATCTTAGAAGACTATTTCATCGGTTCTTGTTTAAAACTCGAGCTGTCCTATCTAGTCATGAGAAAGAACCGATGAAGCCTCTAATTAATTGATCACTACTGGATTGTCCAGTTTGTCTTAGAAGACTATTTCATCGGTTCTTGTTTAAAACTCGAGCTGTCCTATCTAGTCATGAGAAAGAACCGATGAAGCCTCTAATGAATCGTTCACAACTGGACTGTCCAGGTTATCTTAGAAGACTATTTAATCAGTTCTTGTTTAAAACTCGAGCTGTCCTATCTAGTCATGAGAAAGAACCGATGAAGCCTCTAATTAATCGTTCATAACTGGACTGTCCAGGTTGTCCTAGAAGACTATTTCATCGGTTCTTGCCGAAAGACTCGAGCTGTCCTATCTAGTCATGAGAAAGAACCGATGAAGCCTCTAATGAATCGTTCACAACTGGACTGTCCAGGTTATCTTAGAAGACTATTTAATCAGTTCTTGTTTAAAACTCGAGCTGTCCTATCTAGTCATGAGAAAGAACCGATGAAGCCTCTAATTAATCGTTCATAACTGGACTGTCCAGGTTGTCCTAGAAGACTATTTCATCGGTTCTTGCCGAAAGACTCGAGCTGTCCTATCTAGTCATGAGAAAGAACCGATGAAGCTTCTATTGAATTGTTCACAACTGGACTGTCCAGGTGGTCTTAGAAGACTATTTCATCGGTTCTTGTTTAAAATTCGAGCTGTCCTATCTAGTCATGAGAAAGAACCGATGAAGCCTCTGATGACTTGATCACTTATGGACCGTTTAGGTTGTCTTATAAGATGTTTCAGGGATGGCGTGGCACAGTGGGAGAGTGGCCGTGCGCAACCCAACGGTCCCTGGTTCAATCCCCACCTAGTACCAACCTCGTCATGTCCGTTGTGTCCTTGAGCAAGACACTTCACCCTTGCTCCTGATGGGTGCTGGTTAGCAGCTCCCTCCATCAGTGTGTGAATGTGTGTGTGAATGGGTAAATGTGGAAGTAGTGTCAAAGCGCTTTGAGTACCTTGAAGGTAGAAAAGCGCTATACAAGTACAACCCATTTATCATTTATTTATCTGCTAACTGCTTACATGACTTGGATTATGACGACAGTTCAAAGACAACATATGGCCGGGTAATAAAACTAATTAGCACCTGACTTCCTGTGGTAATTAGCGTGACGCAACGCAGAGTGCAGACAGTTCATCTGCAGGCTTAGTCATCGACCATAAAAGCGTAATTAGCCGTGTTAAGGGCACAGGTGATGTATTATAATCATTAATAATGGATGCTTGTCACCTCGACTGGAACTCTCGGGGTGACAAAATCCGCCTGAAACTCTTTGAAATATAGTTGACTTTAGGGTTGGTGTTGGCCTCCATGGCAGCAAATAGACTACAGTTCTTCCAGAGGACAAGCTAAACATGCTACACCTTGGGGCCCAACTTTTCCACGACAGAAGGGCCTGGGTCCCACTCGAATATTAACACTGAATTTATCTGAATTTCCATACTGGAGGCTAATCTTTCCTGTGATAAAATGGCAACCAAGGTAATGAAAAAGGTGTCATGTCTGTGTAATCATGTTTTGTTTTAGTCATGTCATGTTTTGTTTTGTTTAGTTATTGGACTCAGGAAGGGGAAGCAGTGCACTACCAACACCGTGTATCAATCAATCAATCAATCTTTCAATCAATCTTTATTTATATAGCCCTAAATCACAAGTGTCTCAAAGGGCTGCACAAGCCACAACGACATCCTCGGTACAAAGCCCACATACGGGCAAGGAAAAACTCACCCCAGTGGGACGTCGATGTGAATGACTATGAGAAACCTTGGAGAGGACCGCATATGTGGGTAACCCCCCCCCCTCTAGGGGAGACCGAAAGCAATGGATGTCGAGTGGGTCTGACATAATATTGTGAGAGTCCAGTCCATAGTGGATCCAACATAATAGTAAGAGTCCAGTCCACAGTGGGGCCAGCAGGACACCATCCCGAGCGGAGACGGGTCAGCAGCGCAGAGATGTTCCCTGCCGATGCACAGGCGAGCGGTCCACCCCGGGTCCCGACTCTGGACAGCCAGCACTTCATCCATGGCCACCGGACCTGTGCCCCCCCCCTCAAGGAAAAGGGGAGCAGAGGAGAAAAGAAAAGAAACGGCAGATCAACTGGTCCAACAGGGGGGCTATTTAAAGGCTAGAGTATACAAATGAGTTTTAAGATGGGACTTAAATGCTTCTACTGAGGTAGCATCTCTAATTGTTACCGGGAGGGCATTCCATAGTACTGGAGCCCCAATAGAAAACGCTCTATAGCCCGCAGACTTTTTTTGGGCTCTGGGAATCACTAATAAGCCGGAGTTCTTTGAACGCAGATTTCTTGCCGGGACATATGGTACAATGCAATCGACAAGATAGGACGGAGCTAGACCGTGTAGTATTTTATACGTAAGTAGTAAAACCTTAAAGTCACTTCTTAAGTGCACAGGAAGCCAGTGCAGGTGAGCCAGTATAGGCGTAATATGATCAAACTTTCTTGTTCTTGTCAAAAGTCTAGCAGCCGCATTTTGTACCAACTGTAATTTTTTAATGCTAGACATAGGGAGACCCGAAAATAATACGTTACAGTAATCGAGACGAGACGTAACGAACGCATGAATAATGATCTCAGCGTCGCTAGTGGATAAAATAGAACGAATTTTAGCGATATTACGGAGATGAAAGAAGGCCGTTTTAGTAACACTCTTAATGTGTGACTCAAAGGAGAGAGTTGGGTGGAAGATAATACCCAGATTCTTTACTGATTCGCCTTGTGTAATTGTTTGGTTGTCAAATGTTAAGGTGGTATTATTAAATAAATGTCGGTGTTTAGCAGGACCGATAATCAGCATTTCCGTTTTCTTGGCGTTGAGTTGCAAGAAGTTAGCGGACATCCATTGTTTAATTTCATTAAGACACGCCTCCAGCTGACTACAATCCGGCGTGTTGGTCAGCTTTAGGGGCATGTAGAGTTGGGTGTCATCAGCATAACAATGAAAGCTAACACCGTATTTGCGTATGATGTCGCCTAGCGGCAGCATGTAAATACTAAAGAGTGCAGGGCCAAGAACCGAACCCTGTGTATGGTGCGGATGGTGTTCTGTTGACCTCGACTGCGGAAGTTGTGGATCGGTGGAGGGTATACTTCGAAGACCTCCTCAATCCCACCAACACGTCTTCCTATGAGGAAGCAGTGCCTGGGGGAATCTGTGGTGGGCTCTCCTATTTCTGGGGCTGAGGTTGCTGAGGTAGTTAAAAAGCTCCTCGGTGGCAAGGCCCCCGGGGGTGGATGAGATCCGCCCGGAGTTCCTTAAGGCTCGGGATGCTGTGGGGCTGTCTTGGTTGACAAGACTCTGCAGCATCGCGTGGACATATTGGCAGACCGGGGTGGTGGTTCCTCTCTTTAAAAAGGGGAACCGGAGGATGTGTTCTAACTATCGTGGGATCACACTCCTCAGCCTTCCCGATAAGGTCTATTCAGGTGTACTGGAGAGGAGGCTACGCCGGATAGTCGAACCTCGGATTCAGGAGGAACAGTGTGGTTTTCGTCCTGGTCGTGGAACTGTGGACCAGCTCTATACTCTCGGCAGGGTCCTTGAGGGTGCATGGAAGTTTGCCCAACCAGTCTACATGTGCTTTGTGGACTTGGAGAAGGCATTCGACTGTGTCCCTCGGGAAGTCCTGTGGGGAGTGCTCAGAGAGTATGGGGTTTCGGACTGTCTGATTGTGGCGGTCCGCTCCCTGTATGATCAGTGTCAGAGCTTGGTTCGCATTGCCGGCAGTAAGTCGGACACGTTTCCGGTGAGGGTTGGACTCCGCCAAGGCTGCCCTTTGTCACCGATTCTGTTCATAACTTTTATGGACAGAATTTCTAAGCGCAGTCAAGAGGTTGAGGGGATCCGGTTTGGTGGCTGCAGGATTAGGTCTCTGCTTTTTGCAGATGATGTGGTCCTGATGGCTTCATCTAGCCAGGATCTTCAGCTCTCACTGGATCGGTTCGCAGCTGAGTGTGAAGCGACTGGGATGAGAATCAGCACCTCCAAGTCCGAGTCTATGGTTCTCGCCCGGAAAAGGGTGGAGTGCCATCTCCGGGTTGGGGAGGAGATCTTGCCCCAAGTGGAGGAGTTCAAGTACCTCGGAGTCTTGTTCACGAGTGAGGGAAGAGTGGATGGTGAGATCGACAGGCGGATCGGTGCGGCGTCTTCAGTAATGCGGACGCTGTATCGATCCGTTGTGTTGAAGAAGGAGCTGAGCCGGAAGGCAAAGCTCTCAATTTACCGGTCGATCTACGTTTCAATCCTCACCTATGGTCATGAGCTTTGGGTTATGACCGAAAGGACAACATCATGGGTACAAGCGGCCAAAATGAGTTTCCTCCGCCGGGTGGCGGGGCTCTCCCTTAGAGATAGGGTGAGAAGCTCTGTCATCCGGGGGGATTTCAAAGTAAAGCTGCTGCTCCTCCACATGGAGAGGAGCCAGATGAGGTGGTTCGGGCATCTGGTCAGGATGCCACCCGAGCGCCTCCCTAGGGAGGTGTTTAGGGCACGTCCGACCGGTAGGAGGCCACGAGGAAGACCCAGGACACGTTGGGAAGACTATGTCTCCCGGCTGGCCTGGGAACGCCTCGGGATCCCCCGGGAGGGGCTGGACGAAGTGGCTGGGGAGAGGGAAGTCTGGGCTTCCCTGCTTAGGCTGCTGCCCCCGCGACCCGACCTCGGATAAGCGGAAGAGGATGGATGTATGGATGGATAGTTATTGGACTCTTTAGTTTCTGGCTTTTCACTCCCTTGTCTTGTTTCCATAGTTACCCATTTGTTTCACCTGTTCCACGTTTGGACTCATTGTGCACTCTTGTTTGTCACCGTAGCAACCCATTAGTTTTCACTTGTCACGTCACGCACCTGTTTCACGTTTTGAGTCACGCACCTGTTTTCACTAATCATGTCACTAGTATTTAAGTTCATTGTTTTCAGTTTGTCGTTCTGGCGACATCCGGATTCATACCCCTGTCACACTCTGTTTACCTCTGCGTACTTCATGCCCTGTCCAAGTAAGTTTTTTTGATTCATGCCACAGTTAGCGACTTTTGTTCATGTCCTTAGTTTTTGGCCCACGTGCAAGTATTGGTTTCATTTGTCAAGTTTGTACTTCCGCCTTGTGCGCACCTTTAGTTTGTTCTTTTTGTTATAGTAAAATTAAATATGTCTTCACCTTCACGGCATGTCTGGTCCAAATGTTCATTTGCACCACGGGAGAACAAACCACGCCATAGTCCAAGTCCTGACAAAAGGTCATTGATTGATTGATTGAAACGTGTATTAGTAGATTGCACAGTACAGTACATATTCCCTACAATTGACCACTAATGGTAATCCAGTAAGTTTCTCAACTTGTTTAAGTCAGGGTCCATCCATCCATCCATCCATCTTCTTACGCTTATCCGAGGCCGGGTCGCGGGGGAAGCAGCCTAAGCAGAGGAAGCCCAGACTTCCCTCTCCCCAGCCACTTCGTCCAGCTCCTCCCGGGGGATCCAGAGGCGTTCCCAGGCCAGCTGGGAGACATAGTCTTCCCAACGTGTCCTGGGTCTTCCCCGTGGCCTCCTACCGGTCGGACGTGCCTGAAACACCTTCCTAGGGAGGCGTTCGGGTGGCATCCTGACCAGATGCCCGAACCACCTCATCTGGCTCCTCTCCATGTGGAGGAGCAACGGCTTAACTTTGAGTTCCTCCCGGATGACAGAGCTTCTGTTGTATACTAGGCAAAGGGAAGGAGGCGACACCAAGGCAGAACTGCGTTTTTGAAGGTTTATTTAAACCTTTGATGAATGTGTGGGAAGTGTATGCTACCACTAGTGAGTGAATGCAGACTATGTGTGGAATTAACAATGTATAATTTACCAGAGGGTGTTGTCGGTGCGTGTTGGATGTATCTTTCGTCGAATCCAAAGGGGAAGGCGAAGGGGTAGTCAGCAGGAAGGCAAGCAGTCGGGGGCTGGAGAGAGGCAACGATGTCAGGGTCCAAACAGTGGTCAAGGATCGGGGAAGGCAAGCAACAATCCGGGAGGAGGTCGTGAGGCAAGACACGATCGCGGAAAACACTGTGGAAGACACAAAAGACATCAAAACAGGAACGAGGAAGAGCACAATGAAGGCGAGCAAGGAACGAGGGAGAGGTGCCAGACGTGATGCTTACTCAGGTGAGATTGGCTACGTTCTGGCAAAGGTCTCCTGGCTTCGCTGTCTCTTTATGCCGCTCCCTCTCGTCAAGCCCAGGTGTGATGATGAGTGATTGCCTGCAGCCTTGTTGCTGCCCAGCGTGAGCGGGGGCGTGTCCGAGCGAGCAGCCAGAAGAGGAATTGTGACACTCAGAATTAAGAGAGACACGGGTTCGAATCCGCGCCGTGACAGTACCTCCCCCCTTAGGCGAGGCACCCGACGAGCGCCGGGGAGCATCAGGATTGGCGCGGTAGAAATCCTCTAGAAGTGAGGGATCGGCAAGATAGGAGGCTGGTACCCAAGACCTGTCCTCTGGTCCATAACCCTCCCAGTCGACCAGATACACAAGCCCCCTACCCTGTCGACGGACCCTGAGGATTTCTTTAACCGTCCAAACCTGATCTCCATTTTCCAGGAACCTAGAGGGAGGGGGGGCAGGGACAGGGGGAGACAGAGCGCTCTCCGCTACCGGTTTTATCTGTGAAACATGTACTACCGAGTGTCTCTTAACCGAGGGTGGGAGAGCTAGCTTGACAGATACGGGGTTAATTATAGAGATGATGGGGAATGGACCAACGTAACGGGGTGCTAACTTCTTAGAAGGTACCTGAAGATTAAGGTCCTTGGCCAATAACAAGACTTGCTGGCCCGGCCGATAGGATGGAGCCGGGACGCGATGACGGTTGGCGTTGCGGCACATCTTTGCAGAAGCCTTCTCTAAGGCTGCTCGAGCGGCTCTCCACACCCTCTGACACTTCCTTATGTGGGCCTTAGTAGAGGGCACTGCAATCTCCAATTCTTGCTGGGGAAACAAGGGGGGTTGATAGCCCAAAGAACATTCAAAAGGTGACATACCGGTAGCGGAGCTCCTCAAGGAGTTGTAGGAGTATTCCACCCAAGGAAGGAACTTGCTCCAGGTAGTGGGCTTCTTACTGGCGACGCAGCGGAGCATGGTCTCCACGCTCTGGTTCGCCCTTTCAGCCTGCCCGTTGCTCTGGGGGTGGTATCCCGAAGTGAGACTGACCGAGGCCCCAATCCCCTTACAAAAGGCTCTCCAGACTTGTGAAGAAAACTGGGGGCCCCGATCAGACACAATGTCTACCGGGATACCATGCAATTTGATGACGTGAAGTGTGAGGAGGTCAGCCGTCTCCGAAGCAGAAGGTAGTTTGCCAAGAGGAATGAAATGGGCTGCTTTGGAGAATCGGTCTACAATGGTTAATATGGTAGTGTTACCTCTGGAGGCTGGAAATCCAGTGATGAAATCCAAGGCGATGTGTGACCAAGGGCGGGCAGGGATGGGGAGCGGGTGAAGGAGACCAGCTGGGGGTCTGTGTGATGCCTTGCTGCGGGCACAAGAAGAACATGCTGCGATAAACTCACGCGTGTCTCTGGCCATGGATGGCCACCAGAAGCGTCTACGAAGCAGTGAAAGGGTTCTTTGGAATCCAGGATGGCAGGAAAACAGGCTAGAGTGGCCCCAATCCAGGACTCTGGATCGCAGTTCCTGATGGACAAAGAGCTTGTTGGGTGGTCCACCCCCAGGTCCTGGATTGGAGCACAGTGCAGTTTTAACAAGTTCCTCCACTTTCCAGGAAACCATCCCCACAATGCGAGAGGGAGGAAGAATGGGGACATCCACTGGGCGCTCAGAAGGTTCCTCCATAAACACTCTGGAGAGAGCGTCCGCCTTAGCGTTCTTGGATCCGGGTCTGAAAGACAGCAAGTAGTCGAAGCGGGAGAAAAATTGTTGCCATCTTGCCTGTCGATTATTCAGCCTCCTGGCAGAGCGGATGTGGAGGAGATTGCTGTGGTCAGTTAGGATCTGGAACTGGTGACGAGCCCCCTCCAACCAGTGTCTCCATTCGGCAAGAGCTTCGTGGACCGCCAACAGTTCTCTGTTCCCAGCGTCGTAGTTCCGCTCTGCCAGGGATAGGCGTCTGGAAAAAAATGCAACTGGGTGAATGAGATTGTCAATCTTAAAGCGTTGAGAAAGTACAGCTCCAATCCCGGAATCTGAAGCGTCCACCTCCACAAGAAAGGCAACGTCCAAGTCAGGGTGGACGAGGACAGGGGCGGAGATGAATCTCTTCTTCAGCTCTTCGAAAGCCTTGTTAGCAGTATGAGACCAGACAAAAAAACCTTTAGGAGAGGTGAGGGCATGGAGTGGTGCGGCAATCCGGCTGAAGTCCTGGATGAAGCGTCGGTAAAATCCAGCGAAGCCGAGAAATCTCCGCAACTCCGTTTTAGAAGATGGCTGAGGCCAATCCACCACAGCATCCACTTTCTTGGGGTCGGCTCGGATGTGTCCCTTCTCGACTACAAAACCGAGGAATTCCACTGAAGAGGTGTGAAAGTTGCACTTCTCGGCCTTGACAAAGAGCCGGTTCTCTAAAAGTCTCTGGAGTACAAGTCTAACATGTTCCTGGTGTTCAGCCAAACTCTGGGAAAAAATCAGAATGTCATCAAGATAAACAACGACAAATTTATCAAGCATATCACGCAGAATGTCATTGACGAGGGCTTGAAAAACAGCTGGGGCGTTCGTGAGTCCAAAAGGCATGACCCGGTATTCGAAGTGCCCAAGGTGGGTGTTGAACGCTGTCTTCCACTCGTCCCCTTCCTTAATCCGCACAAGATGATAGGCGTTCCGAAGATCCAATTTGGAGAAGATGGTGGCTGGTGCCAATGGTTCGAAGGATGAGTTGAGAAGAGGCAGGGGGTACTTGTTCTTAATAGTAATGTTGTTGAGATGACGGTAGTCGATGCAAGGCCTGAGTGAACCGTCCTTCTTGGAGACAAAGAAGAATCCAGCTGCCAGTGGAGACTTAGATTGAGTGATGATTCCTGAAGCTAGACCCTCCGTGATGTATGTCTTCATGGCCTCTTTCTCGGGGAGTGACAGGTTATAAAGCCGGCTTGCAGGTAGCTTAGCCTCCGGGAGTAGCTCAATAGCACAATCGTATGGCCTATGCGGGGGTAGACCCTGTGCTTGCTCCTTGTTGAAAACCTCCGCTAGGTCATGGTAGCAGGCAGGTACACGGGACAGATCTGTCTGGGGGGTAGCAATACTGGGAACATGGACCGGAGGGGAGGCAGCCCTGAGACAGTTAGCGTGGCAGGGTGTGCTCCATGCCAAGATCCTGCCAGAAGACCAAGAGACGTGGGGGTCATGTTGACGGAGCCAAGATCTACCCAGCACCAGCGGGGCGACGGGGGTCTCCAGAACCCAAAGACTGATGGTCTCGCTGTGGTTTCCTGAAATTGTCATGGTAATGGGTTCAGTACGAAACCTGATGGGTCCCAAAGGTCGTCCGTCCAGGGCTTGAGCAGGAAGTGACCGGTTCAGGTGGACCAGGGGAATGCCCATCCTTTGGGCAAATTCATAGTCCAGGAGACTCTCATCGGCTCCAGAGTCCAAATAAGCCTTTATTTGGATAGATTTAGAGCCCCACGCTAGGGTAGCGGGTATCACGAAGTCGGGGTTTTCCTTATCTTGGGGAAAACAAGTATGGCTCACCAGGACCCCCTCAGCTGGCGAGCCTGGTCTTTTGGTTTAGCCGGACAAAAACGAAGGATATGTCCGGTTAGACCACAGTAAAGACAAAGGCGTTGTCTGAACCTTCTCTCTCTCTCTTCAATGGTCAGCCGAGTCCTTCCCAACTGCATGGGCTCCGGGGCTGTCAGCATGGTGGTTGGAGCCATATGTGGTGGGGCTGGAGCTTCAAAAGTGGGTAGCAGTTGAGGTCGGGTACTGATCCTTGTGGCTTCCTGGGCTCGCTCAGCCGCACGTTCCGTCAATCTCTGATCGAACAAGAGTGCAAGTTCGATGAGGTCCCTGCAGGATCTGGGTCTGTCCCTCAGTAGTCCGTCCTTAATCTCCTCCGAAAGTCCTCGACGGAACGCGCTCTGGAGTGCCCGATCGTCCCATCCGCTGTCAGCCGCCAGGGTCCGGAATTCCAGAGTGTAGGCCGCCACCGAGCGAAGTCCCTGCTGGATGGAGTGAAGGTGTCCCGCCGCGTCCCCCCCATCTTTGGGGTGGTCAAATACGGCCCGAAATTCGGCCCGGAAAGCAGCGTAGTCTGTGCCTAGCCCCAAGGTCTTGTCCACGGCAGCCGTAGCCCACTTGAGTGCAGGTCCCGTGAGTAGGGCAAAAATAAAAGCGATCTTAGCCCCATCAGAAGAATAGCGTGAAGGCTGGTGTTGAAAAATAAGATCACACTGAACAAGAAATCCCCTGCACAGCTCAAAATCACCCTCAAAGGGTCTAGGACAAGCCATTTTGGGCTCTCGTTCCAGACCGCAGCGTTCCGGTCTTTGGACTGGGGAAGTGAGCTGCGGGGTAGCTGCAGAGGGGGTCACTCTAGGCATAAGGCAGTCCAGCCTAGAGTGAAGTTTAGAAAAAGCTCTCTCAAAATTGTCCTCAAGGGCAATAAAACGCTCTTGGTGCTCGTTAACCACAGCACTAAGCATGGACAAGCCAGAAGTCCTGGGGGATCGAGACAGGGCTTCTCGGGTGTCGCCTGGTTCCGTCATGTTTTTGGCCAGAACGTACTGTTGTATACTAGGCAAAGGGAAGGAGGCGACACCAAGGCAGAACTGCGTTTTTGAAGGTTTATTTAAACCTTTGATGAATGTGTGGGAAGTGTATGCTACCACTAGTGAGTGAATGCAGACTATGTGTGGAATTAACAATGTATAATTTACCAGAGGGTGTTGTCGGTGCGTGTTGGATGTATCTTTCGTCGAATCCAAAGGGGAAGGCGAAGGGGTAGTCAGCAGGAAGGCAAGCAGTCGGGGGCTGGAGAGAGGCAACGATGTCAGGGTCCAAACAGTGGTCAAGGATCGGGGAAGGCAAGCAACAATCCGGGAGGAGGTCGTGAGGCAAGACACGATCGCGGAAAACACTGTGGAAGACACAAAAGACATCAAAACAGGAACGAGGAAGAGCACAATGAAGGCGAGCAAGGAACGAGGGAGAGGTGCCAGACGTGATGCTTACTCAGGTGAGATTGGCTACGTTCTGGCAAAGGTCTCCTGGCTTCGCTGTCTCTTTATGCCGCTCCCTCTCGTCAAGCCCAGGTGTGATGATGAGTGATTGCCTGCAGCCTTGTTGCTGCCCAGCGTGAGCGGGGGCGTGTCCGAGCGAGCAGCCAGAAGAGGAATTGTGACACTCAGAATTAAGAGAGACACGGGTTCGAATCCGCGCCGTGACAGCTTCTCACCCTATCTCTAAGGGAGAGACCCGCCACCCGGCGGAGGAAACTCATTTGGGCCGCTTGTACCCGTGATCTTGTCCTTTCGGTCATAACCCAAAGCTCATGACCATAGGTGAGGATGGGAACGTAGATCGACCGGTAAATTGAGAGCTTTGCCTTCCGGCTCAGCTCCTTCTTCACCACAACGGATCGATACAGCGTCCGCATTACTGAAGACGCCGCACCGATCCGCCTGTCGATCTCACCATCCACTCTTCCCTCACTTGTGAACAAGACTCTGAGGTACATCCTGACCAGATGCCCGAACCACCTCATCTGGCTCCTCTCCATGTAGAGGAGCAGCGGCTTTACTTTGAGTTCCTCCCGGATGACAGAGCTTCTCACCCTATCTCTAAGGGAGAGACCCGCCACCCGGCGGAGGAAACTCATTTGGGCCGCTTGTACCCGTGATCTTGTCCTTTCGGTCATAACCCAAAGCTCATGACCATAGGTGAGGATGGGAACGTAGATCGACCGGTAAATTGAGAGCTTTGCCTTCCGGCTCAGCTCCTTCTTCACCACAACGGATCGATACAGCGTCGGCATTACTGAAGACGCCGCACCGATCCACCTGTCGATCTCACCATCCACTCTTCCCTCACTCGTGAACAAGACTCCGAGGTACTTGAACTCCTCCACTTGGGGCAAGATCTCCTCCCCAAACCGGAAATGGCACTCCACCCTTTTCCGGGCGAGAACCATGGCAACCAAGGTAATCAAAAAGGTAATTGATTGATTGATTGAAACTTGTATTAGTAGATTGCACAGTACAGTACATATTCCGTACAATTGACCACTAAATGGTAACACCCCAATAAGTTTTTCAACTTGTTTAAGTCGGGGTCCACGTTAATCAATTCATGGTAAACCAACGAACGAGAATCACCTCTCTGGTCAACAAAAGCACCATGAAGACTCTGGCGGGAACTCTCATTCAACCCTTTTTCGATTACGCATGCACCTCCTGGTACTTCAGCACTTCCAAAACCCTCAAATCTAAACTCCAAACATCCCAGAACGAGCTAGTCAGATTACTTCTAGACCTCCACCCCAGATCACACCTCACTCCTACCCACTTCTCCAAAGTGGGCTGGCTCAGGATGGAGGACAGAGTCAAACAACTTGCACTGAGCCTGGTCCATAAAATCCGCAACACCTCCCTGATACCGAAGTACATGTCAAACTACTTCCTTAACGTAAATGACCGCCATAACCACAACACCAGGGGGAGCTCCACTAACCACATTAAACCCAGATTCCGATCCAACAAAGGTCTTAAAATCAATGTGGAATGCACTCCCAACAGGTGTAAAAGAAAGGGCATCTCTATCCTCCTTCAAAACCGCACTAAAAGAACACCTCCAGGCAACTACAGCCCTAACCTAGCACACCATAATAATACTCCTATGTTGAAGCACAGTACAATCCATCAAGCGGTGTGGCTTCATAGCTTACCAAAGTCCTACTAAAACATTTTGATGGATTTTTGAGTGTGCAGCCCATTACGTTTCTCCCCATGAGCAAAATTGCACTCTGTCTCTGCCTGATTCCTTGCTTCTTGTCTGTTTAATAGATAGTTTGATGTTTGAACCTGACACCGGGCTTTGAGTTTCACACCCGTTTTTCTGGCATTTGCCAAATAAAGCATCATGATATAGATCCTTATCACAAGAGGCTCAAATATATATCGCAATACAGTTTTTCCATCCCTAATGAACTAAAATTGGTACTTTTTGGAAGCTTTTCTCCACACATGCATGCGCATTTTCAAGGTTTATGTCAGAATAATTGCATCTAAGTTATCGCAAAACTTTGTGTTGAAATGAGTTCCCGGCGAGAAGACAAAAGCTGTCTATGATGTAGGATGCGAAGCAACATGAAGGTGTTCTCTTTCTTTCGTGTATTGTAATCCACAGAAATATAATGTCTTGACCCAAGAACTACAAAGCGAAGAGGAGGCGGGACCAGACTCCCCTCAAGGCGAACTTTTGTTTGAATTGTTTTAACAACCTTTTCTTTGAATTGTTCTGTAACCAAAGGCGATGGCTGTTTACGACCCCCGTCCCTTAGAAAAAGCTGTTGCCATGTAATCAGGGAAAGTCCAAATAAAAGAGGTGGTGAAACGACGTGGTCGCATAGTGAAGCGGGTGTGGTTCTCCCAAGGATGCAGACGGCTTCGGACACAGCTTGCAGGTAGGAAAATTATTTATTTTAAATATAAATCATATGAAGAATAAACAAAAGACATGCACGTAGCACAAAAAGCAAAACAAAAGGACTAGCGTGGGAGCTAGCAGGAAAAAATAGCATAGCATGAGATCTAAGTAGTCGTTAACAGTTGTATGAGAACAAACTACGAAGCCAGACAGAGTGAGGCCAGAGCAAAGACTAAATAGCCCTCTGATTAGCGCCCGGGCAACAGGTGCGCGTCCCGAACACTAACCAGAGGCAGGTGCGCACAATCTGCCGTCATGGCAACAGAAACAAACTAAACTCAAGGTGCTGAAAACACGTGACACAAACATAAACAAACTCTGATCCGGGCAGCGGATCGTAACAGGTGGAGTGCAAGAGTACAGCCCAGACGTCTCTCCTCAATTGAGCCAAATGTAATTACGTCTCTGTTTAATTCCTTGCTCCTTGTCTTGTTTAATAGATGTCATCAGTGTTTTTTTTTGTTTGAATTGTTTTAACAACCTTTTCTTTGAATTGTTCTGTAACCAAAGGCGATGGGCTGTTTACGACCCCCGTCCCTTAGAAACAGCTGTTGCCATGTAATCAGGGAAAGTCCAAATAAAAGAGGGGGCGTACAATCTTTCGCCAGACTGTACGAGAGTACAGCCCAGACGTGTCTCCTCAATTGAGCCAAATGTAATTACGTCTCTGTTTAATTCCTTGTTCCTTCCATCCATCCATCCATTTTCTACCGCTTATTCCCTTTGGGGTCGCGGGGGGCGCTGGAGCCTATCTCAGCTACAATCGTTTAATAGATGTCATCAGTGTTTTTTTTTGTTTGAATTGTTTTAACAACCTTTTCTTTGAATCGTTCTGTAACCAAAGGCGACGGGCTGTTTACGACCCCCGTCCCTTAGAAACAGCTGTTGCCATGTAATCAGGGAAAGTCCAAATAAAAGAGGTGGCGTACAATCTTTCGCCAGACTGTACAAGAGTACAGCCCAGACGTCTCTCCTCAATTGAGCCTAATGTAATTACGTCTCTGTTTAATTCCTTGCTCCTTGTCTTGTTTAATAGATGTCATCAGTGTTTTTTTTGTTTGAATTGTTTTAACAACCTTTTCTTTGAATTGTTCTGTAACCAAAGGCGATGGCTGTTTACGACCCTTGTCCCTTAGAAACAGCTGTTGCCATGTAATCAGGGAAAGTCCAAATAAAAGAGGTGGCATACAATCTTTCGCCAGACTGTACAAGAGTACGGCCCAGACGTCTCTCCTCAATTGAGCCAAATGTAATTACGTCTCTGTTTAATTCCTTGCTCCTTGTCTTGTTTAATAGATGTCATCAGTGTTTTTTTTGTTTGAATTGTTTTAACAACCTTTTCTTTGAATTGTTCTGTAACCAAAGGCGACGGCTGTTTACGACCCCCGTCCCTTAGAAACAGCTGTTGCCATGTAATCAGGGAAAGTCCAAATAAAAGAGGTGGCGTACATTCTTTCGCCAGACTGTACAAGAGTACAGCCCAGACGTCTGTCCCCAATTGAGCCAAATGTAATTACGTCTCTGTTTAATTCCTTGCTCCTTGTCTTGTTTAATAGATGTCATCAGTGTTTTTTTTGTTTGAATTGTTTTAACAACCTTTTCTTTGAATTGTTCTGTAACCAAAGGCGATGGGCTGTTTACGACCCCCGTCCCTTAGAAAAAGCTGTTGCCATGTAATCAGGGAAAGTCCAAATAAAAGAGGGGGCGTACAATCTTTCGCCAGACTGTGCAAGAGCACAGCTCAGACGTCTCTCCTCAATTGAGCCAAATGTAATTACGTCTCTGTTTAATTCCTTGCTCCTTGTCTTGTTTAATAGATGTCATCAGTGTTTTTTTTGTTTGAATTGTTTTAACAACCTGTTCTTTGAATTGTTCTGTAACCAAAGGCGATGGCTGTTTACGACCCCCGTCCCTTAGAAACAGCTGTTGCCATGTAATCAGGGAAAGTCCAAATAAAAGAGGTGGCGTACAATCTTTCGCCAGACTGTGCAAGAGTGCAGCCCAGACGTCTCTCCTCAATTGAGCCAAATGTAATTACGTCTCTGTTTAATTCCTTGCTCCTTGTCTTGTTTAATAGATGTCATCAGTGTTTTTTTTTGTTTGAATTGTTTTAACAACCTTTTCTTTGAATTGTTCTGTAACCAAAGGCGGTGGCTGTTTACGACCCCCGTCCCTTAGAAACAGCTGTTGCCATGTAATCAGGGAAAGTCCAAATAAAAGAGGTGTCGCGCAATCTTTCGCCAGACTGTGCAAGAGCGCAGCCCAGACGTCTCTCCTCAATTGAACCAAATGGAATTACGTCTCTGTTTAATTCCTTGCTCCTTGTCTTGTTTAATAGATGTCATCAGTGTTTTTTTTTGTTTGAATTGTTTTAACAACCTTTTCTTTGAATTGTTCTGTAACCAAAGGCGATGGGCTGTTTACGACCCCCGTCCCTTAGAAAAAGCTGTTGCCATGTAATCAGGGAAAGTCCAAATAAAAGAGGTGGCGTACAATCTTTCGCCAGACTGTACAAGAGTACAGCCCAGACGTCTCTCCTCAATTGAGCCAAATGTAATTACGTCTCTGTTTAATTCCTTGCTCCTTGTCTTGTTTAATAGATGTCATCAGTGTTTTTTTTTGTTTGAATTGTTTTAACAACCTTTTCTTTGAAGTGTTCTGTAACCAAAGGCGATGGGCTGTTTACGACCCCCGTCCCTTAGAAAAAGCTGTTGCCATGTAATCAGGGAAAGTCCAAATAAAAGAGGTGGCGTACAATCTTTCGCCAGACTGTACAAGAGTACAGCTCAGACGTCTCTCCTCAATTGAGCCAAATGTAATTACATCTCTGTTTAATTCCTTGCTCCTTGTCTTGTTTAATAGATGTCATCAGTGTTTTTTTTGTTTGAATTGTTTTAACAAACTTTTCTTTGAATTGTTCTGTAACCAAAGGCGACGGCTGTTTACGACCCCCGTCCCTTAGAAACAGCTGTTGCCATGTAATCAGGGAAAGTCCAAATAAAAGAGGTGGCGTACAATCTTTCGCCAGACTGTACAAGAGTACAGCCCAGACGTCTCTCCTCAATTGAGCCGAATGTAATTACGTCTCTGTTTAATTCCTTGCTCCTTGTCTTGTTTAATAGATGTCATCAGTGTTTTTTTTTGTTTGAATTGTTTTAACAACCTTTTCTTTGAATCGTTCTGTAACCAAAGGCGATGGGCTGTTTACGACCCCCGTCCCTTAGAAACAGCTGTTGCCATGTAATCAGGGAAAGTCCAAATAAAAGAGGTGGCGTACAATCTTTCGCCAGACTGTACAAGAGTACAGCCCAGACGTCTCTCCTCAATTGAGCCAAATGTAATTACGTCTCTGTTTAATTCCTTGCTCCTTGTCTTGTTTAATAGATGTCATCAGTGTTTGAACCTGGCAGTTGATAAAAAATATGTTGCGATGGGCATCGTTTGACCCTGGAACAGGTTATTTGGAACAAGCACGTTGTCCAAAAATGTGCATTATGCCACGGTCTGCAAACAGATTGTGTAATAAGTGAGCTACAAATAATGTTCTGTTTACTTCTCTTCGTCTTTGGCAACTTGGTAATCCTGCTATTTAACATGGCTCCCAGTGAACGGAGGCAAATGAAGCAGTAGCTGCAGAAAGCTGAAAGATGCTGAACACTTCAAGGTCTGCTGTGCCAGGGTCCTCGTCCCTGATGGAGGACTCAGTTCTCACCACCTGCACTTTAATTAGAGATGAGTCCGGCATGCAGAGAGCAGGGCAGGACAAGAGAGATGCATACTATATGCAAAAAGCATGGCTAATTAGTGCATCTTAGTGTGCACTTAGGGAGGAAAATACTGTAAATTAAATAGCTGTTAAAAAAATCTTTTAAAATTGGCTTTTTTTTTTTACCTTTTCTGCTAATCTAAAATCGCCCCGAGCAAAATGTTTGCAAGCTAGCAGGTTACGTAAAAAAAAAAAAAAAAAACTGAAGTCATTTGCATTAAAAAATAATAATAACTGCACAAACTCGCAATGTTTTAGTATCGAGAAGGCCCGATAAAAATGCATATTTAATACCTTCAAGTAAATTATTCATTACGGTAATCAGAATTCTGAAAAAGAAGATGGTGCTAATCAAGGAAATTTTGCATTTTTTTCCAGCAGAGGTCACTGCAGGGACAAAAGCTGTCTCTATATATTAGGGCACAGGTGTCAAACTCAAGGCCCGGGGGCCAAATCTGGCCCGCTACATTATTTTATGTGGCCCGCGAAAGCCTGGAAATAATATGCGTTAATAATCTTTTCTTTCTAAATATATTTGTTCTTTCCCTTTTTTTTCCCAATTGCATATCTTTTAAAATTCAATATTATCAAAATATTATATTATCATGTATTCCAAAAATATTTTTTTTGATAAATCCTCTAAAGCAGTGGTTCTTAACCTTGTTGGAGGTACCGAACCCACCAGTTTCATCCAACCCTTCTTTAGTGAAAAATATTTATTTTTATTTTTTTTAATTCAAGACAAAGTTATATGTTTTTTGTAACACTTTAGTATGAGGAACATATTCTAAGTAACAAAGACTTAATTTAGAGTTATTTGGTTAGGGTTAGGGTTAGAGGGTTGGGGTTATAATAAGGCCATGCAGAATAAGGCATTAATAAGTACTTAATAATGACTAGTTAAGAGCCAATATGTTACTAATTAAAAATGTTGTTTGTTTTTTTCATAAAAAAATACAATCATGTGTGCTTACAGACTGTATCCCTGCAGACTGTATTGATCTATATTGATATATAATGTATATATTGTGTTTTTTATGTTGATTTGCTGAATTGGGGTCTCATGGCCACTTATGTGGACACTTATACTGCCATCTGGTGGTGTCAGAAGAGCATAACATACAATGGAATTTGGAAAAAAAAAAGTGTAAAAATAAGAATTAACATAAAGTACACGTTTGTGTACTTATGGACTAAGTACATCATATCAAAAGATGATTATTGGTTTTTATTCTAATTAGGGTCCAATAAGCCCAAATAGCAAAGAAAAAAAAGCATATAAACAATCAGCTTGGGCCTTAAGAGGTTTAATTCAAATAAAGATAAATACTGTACTTAAATATCTGCTTGACTTATCAAAACAAATTATCAATCAAATTTTAGACTGTAAAATTGACAATATATTTTACGGTTAAATTCCGCCGACTGAGTTTTTTACCGTAAAATCTACTTTGGTACATATGACTTTTTATCTTGTAATTTCGACTTTTTATCTCATAATTTAATTTAAAAGTCATAATTATGAGACAAAAAATGTAAATCATTAAATAAAAAGTCACAATTAGGGGATTAAAAATCTAAATCATGAGGTAAATCATGAATTAAATATGGGATATGAAGTCATGATTATGAGATAAAAAGTCTAAATTACGAGATAATAATGTTAAGAAACGATTTATACAACAATTTTAAATGCATTCTTGAAATATTTGACAAAAAAATTATAAGAATATCTACATTTATATGGATATTTTGCAAATATATATATATATATATACTGTATATATATATATATATATTTTTTTTTATGCAGTATAAAATATATATATATATATATATATATATATATATATATATATATATATATATATATATATATATATATATATATATATATATATATATGTATATATAATTAGGGGGTTAAGAATCTAAATTAGAAAATAATTAAGATCTACATTTATATGTATATTTTACAAATATAATGCAGTTAATAGGCTCCAGCACCCCCCGCAACCCCGAGAGGGACAAGCGGTAGAAAAAATGGATGGATATATATATATATATATATATATATATATATATATATATATATATATATATATATATATATATATATATATATATATATATATATATATATATATATATATATATATTTGTAAAATATCCATATAATATATATTATATATATATATATATATATATATATATTTGCAAAATATCCATATAATATATATATATCCATATAATATATATAAATATATATATATATATATATATATATATATATATATATATATATGTATATTATTTTTTTTGTATTCAGTATTAAAAAATAATAATATTAGGGGATTCGAAATCTAAATCATGAGGTAAATCATGAATTATTTTATACAACAATTTTAAATGTATTCTTGAAAAATTTGACAAAAAAATTATAAGAATTGATATGGATATTTTACATATATATATATATATATATATATATATATATATATATACATACATATATAACATTTTATTTTATTTTTATCCAGTATAAAAACTATTTTTAATTTTTTTAGGCCATCTCTGCTTCCTCGCTACATATGTATCATGTAACCTGCTTTGAAAAGGTTTTATTATCATTTATATCCTAAAAACTTTATTGTGATAATCAGTTTGAATCAAGAATCATGTTGAGTCAAAAGTAGATTTGAATCAAAAACGTAGACGATTATTAAACATGCATCATGACACCATTACTCTACATACTTTATAACGTGCATTAGCAGCACCCGGGCCACTGGAGTGTATCACACACACACACACACACACACACACACACACACACACACTTCTACTGCATCACAGCAAGTTACCCTGTTAGCGTGAATGGAGTCTCAACTTTCCAAGCCGAGGACATTTTCCTGTGATGCCACATGAGCGTGTCAGGGTGGATGACTTCTCTGGGATGTTCAGAGAAAAGGTGTGTGTTAATCCCCCCCCGCCTTTGTGGTGTTGGCGGTAAAACACATTTCCGTGCTCATGATGTGTAGCAGCCAGCTTTGGCTCAAGCTGGGAGCAACAAGGAAGCGAGCAATGAAGATCCAGCATTTTTTTTTTTTCTCTCCATGAGAGATTTATTTTCCTCCCGTACTGTTGGACGTTTATTTTTGAGGATTAGTACTTTAATGGACCTTGTAATGTGGAGATCAGAGTGGCAAAGAAGCATGGAGACATTTACATCCCATATTATACCTCAACTATTTTAAATACTGTACATCCCGAACAGGGCCGGCCCGTGGCATAGGCCGTATAGGCAAATGCTAAGGGCGCCGTCCATCAGGGGGCGCCACGCCAGTGCCACAAATGGAGAAAAAAAAAAAAAAAGTTGGTACTATTATTTCTAAATACAAAAAATAATCCCACGTTAATTAAAATGCAAAGTAAAGCCTATATAATAGAAATATTATTTGTTACAACATTACGCCCCCCCCCGCACGGTGCGCCCCCTCCCTTCCCGATTACTCTTTTTGGACGTTACCACATCAAAAAATCAACACAAGATGTCAAAACGGCCAAAACTGTCAGGTGCCCAGGGAAGAAAAAAGAGAAAAGAGGAGGAGAAACGAGAAAAAGACAAGAGGTAGCATAGGTAACGTTAGCCTACATGAAATTATTTGTCTGTTACAGAATGTGATAGTAACCTGGCTTTTTAGCATTAAGCTAATGTTACATGATTCGGCAATTGCTAATCAATAAATAGCTAGTTCTGTTTTAACGTCGGGTTAATATTGTGGAGGGGGCTAAATTGTTATGGAAAATAATAATTTAACGTTAGGTAATTACAGTACTCCCACCTTACATTCCTTGTATTAGATCTTTTAAGCAGGTGTTTTTTGTTTACATTGTTATTGCCTTCTGGTTAGCTAATGTTTGCCCTGCAGGTAATAGTCACTTTTCCACCCCTTTATATATTAGGTATAGTTGTAAGCCTAGTTGTTAAAGTGCACATCATTAATGTAAATTAAGCAATATGTATGTAAAAAATATTGTATTTCATATATTCATTTTTTATTTTTTGCATTCATTTATTTATTCATATTTTTTTTTATCTTGTTAACTATTCTGATTGTTAATTTGCTTTATTTAAGTAAAAAAAAAAGGTCAAAGACAAAGCTATTCGGTTTCTTGTGAGTATATACACTTCACTGCCGATGTGGGGGGGGGGGGGGGCGCCAACTAAAATCTTGCCTAGGGCGCCAGATTGGTTCCCGAAATAGTATAGAGCAGGGATTCTTAACCTTCTTAACTTTTGCACTACAGAGGGGCCCGGGGCCCACTCCAGTATTTTCACTAAATTAGTAATCATACTTTTGATTTTAATCGTATTCAATAATTACAAACCCCAAAAGCAGTGAAGGTGTCACGTTGTGTAAATGGTAAATAAAAACAGAATGCAACAAATCCTTTTCAACTTATATTCAATTGAATAGACTGCAAAGACAAGATATTTCATGTTTTAACTGGAAAATTTGGAATTTGATGGCTGCAACATGTTTCAAAAAAGCTGGTACAAGTGGCAAAAAAGACTGAAGTTGAGGAATGCTCATCAAATACTTATTTCAACCACATCCCACAGGTGAACAGGCTAATTGGGAACAGGTGGGTGCAATGATTGGCTATAAAAGCAGCTTCCATGAAATGCTCAGTCATTCACAAACAAGGACGGGGGCGAGGGTCACCACTTTGTCAACAAATGCCTGAGCAAATTGTTTAAGAACAACATTTATCAACCAGCTATTGCAAGGAATTTAGGGATTTCACCATCTACCGTCCATAATATCATCAAAAGGGTCAGAAAATCTGGAGAAATCACTGCATATAAGCGATGATATTACGGACCTTCCATCCCTCAGGCGGTACAGCATAAAAAAAGCGACATCAGTGTGTAAAGGATATCACCACATGGGCTCAGGAACCTCCCACAGGTGAACAGGCTAATTGGGAACAGGTGGGTGCCATGATTGGCTGTAAAAGCAGCTTCCGTGAAATGCTCAGTCATTCACAAACAAGGACGGGGCGAGGGTTCACCACTTTGTCAACAAATGTCTGAGCAAATTGTTTAAGAACAACATTTCTCAACCAGCTATTGCAAGGAATTTAGGGATTTCACCATCCACGCTCCGTAATATCATCAAAATGTTTAGAGAATCTGGAGAAATCACTGCACGTAAGCCATGATATTACGGTCCTTTGATCCCTCAGGCGGTACAGCATCAAAAAGCGACGTCGGTGTGTAATGGATATCACCACATGGGCTCAGGAACACCCCACAGGTGAACAGGCTAATTGGGAACAGGTGGGTGCCATGATTGGCTATAAAAGCAGCTTCCATGAAATGCTCAGTCATTCACAAACAAGGACGGGGGCGAGGGTCACCACTTTGTCAACAAATGCCTGCTCAAATTGTTTAAGAACAACATTTATCAACCAGCTATTGCAAGGAATTTAGGGATTTCACCATCTACCGTCCATAATATCATCAAAAGGGTCAGAAAATCTGGAGAAATCACTGCACATAAGCGTTGATATTACGGACCTTCCATCCCTCAGGCGGTACGGCATCAAAAAGCGACATCGGTGTGTAATGGATATCACCACATGGGCTCAGGAACATCCCACAGGTGAACAGGCTAATTGGGAACAGGTGGGTGCCATGATTGGCTATAAAAGCAGCTTCCGTGAAATGCTCAGTCATTCACAAACAAGGACGGGGCGAGGGTCACCACTTTGTCAACAAATGCCTGAGCAAATTGTTTAGGAACAACATTTCTCAACCAGCTATTGCAAGGAATTTAGGGATTTCACCATCTACCGTCCATAATATCATCAAAAGGGTCAGAAAATCTGGAGAAATCACTGCACATAAGCGATGATATTACGGACCTTCCATCCCTCAGGCGGTACGGCATCAAAAAGCGACATCAGTGTGTAAAGGATATCACCACATGGGCTCAGGGACACTTCAGAAAACCACTGTCAATAACTACAATTGGTCCCTACGTCTGTAAGTGCAAGTTAAAACTCTATTATGCAAAGCCAAAGCCATTTATCAACAACACCCAGAAACGCCACTGGCTTCGCTGGGCCCGAGCTCATCTAAGATGGACTGATGCTGTTGGAATAATTGTTTGTAAGTTATCACAAAAGAAACATTATATTACATTATGTTCCTGATGAGAAGATGAAGGCTGTCTTTCGAGGCCTAACAAGAGGAAGAAGGCTCGTAAAACTCCACTGTGATTTCAACACGGACAGATGGCAGGATCCGCTCAACTTCCAGAGGAACTCTCTTTGAAGTGTTAAACGAACTCTCTCTGAAGTATTTCACAAACTCTCTTCCAACTATTTGGTAACCGAGGTCAACGCTATTTACGACCCGCTGCCCTCTTGAAGTTGCTGTGGTCAGGAGACGGGAGGGGTTTATCCATTGTCCTCCAACACCTGCCCCAGCTGGATCCAGGAAGAGCCCAAGCCCGAGAAATCCTCTTCTTGGTCTTCAAAGCGCCCGAAAACAATGACTGTTTTACATACTTCCCATTCCTGCTGTGACATGTGTTGGTGCGTGAACATTGAACATCTGAATAAAGGAGGAGACGAAAACCTTCTTCGTCAGAGCGTGGTGCAGGACTGTGCAGAGAGTGCAGTGGCCATGTCTCTCCTCAATATTGAGTTCAAATTGAATTCTGTCTCTGTTTGATTCCTTGCCTTTTGTCTTGTTTAATAGATGTCCTCAGTGTTTGAACGTGACAGATGCAAAGTGGAAAAGTGTTCTGTGGTCTGACGAGTCCCACATTTCAAATTGTTTTTGGAAACTGTGGACGCCGTGGACCAAAAACGGGAAAAGAACCATCCGGATTGTTCTAGGCGCAAAGTGTAAAAGGCAGCATGTGTGATGGTATGGGGGTGTATTAGTGCCCAAGACATGGGTAACTTACACATCTGTGAAGGCACCATTAATGCTGAAAGGTACATACAGGTTTTGGAACAACATATGTTGCCATCCAAGCAATGTTATCATGGACGCCCCTGCTTATTTCAGCAAGACAATGCCAATGTGTCTCCTCAGTTCCCAAACCTTTACTGAGTGTTGTTAAAAGGAAAGGTCGGAGTATTGTCTCAATGAACAATGAGCACTGGGGCTAATGCCGAGGGTGGTCTCCAGAGGTCTTCCCACTGACTCACCCCGCCGTTGCCCACCTTCACTTATTACTAATGTTGGCGGCGCTTCGAGTTGGACGTGTAATCCCTGCCTTATCGCTCAAAAAGCGGAATCCGGTGCGGCGCGGCTGATAAGACGAGCAAACAGTGGGGATCATTAGAGCAGGTGTGTTGTGTAATCAGCGCTCTAATCTTACTTAATCCAGACATTTCCAGACCTGCCAAGGCCACTAAAGTGTGCGGATGGGCAGCCGGGTGTTGCCAAACACCTCATGATGCGCAACACAAAACCAGTGTTGTTCAAAAACAGACAACAGGTAGCTTGATAACGTCGGATGTCAGATACCAACCAATCAGAATGTATTTATGTAGGGATTTCTACCAAATCCGGTACTTTTTTGGCATCGACCGACTGGTGACATGTTATGGTACCAGGGTTACGCGAGACGTCACGCCCGGTTGCCGACTTGGTGATGCGCTCGCATTTTGGGCGATCTCCTCCCCAACCCGGAACTTTTATTGACAGAATTTCAAGGCGCAGTCAGGGCGTTGAGGGGATCCGGTTTGGTGACTGCAGGATTAGGTCTCTGCTTTTTGCGGATGATGTGATCCTGCTAGATTCATGTGACCGGGATCTTCAGCTCCCACTGGATCGGTTCGCAGCCGAGTGTGAAGTGACTGGGACAATAATCAGCACTTCTAAGTCCGAGTCCGTTGTTCTCGCCCGGAAAAATGCGGAGTGCCATCTCCGGGTTGGGGAGGAGAGCCTGCCCCAAGTGGAGGGGTTCAAGTACCTCAGAGTCTTGTTCACGAGTGAGGGAAGAGTGGATCGTGAGATCGACAGGCGAATCGGTGTGGCGTCTTCAGTAATGCGGACGCTGTATCGATCCGTTGTGGTGAAGAAGGAGCTGAGCCGGAAGGCAAAGCTCTCAATTTACCGGTCGATCTACGTTCCCATCCTCACCTATGGTCATGAGCTTTGGGTTATGACCGAAAGGACAAGATCACGGGTACAAGCGGCCAAAATTAGTTTCCTCCCTATCCCTTCTCACCCTATCCCTACCTTAGAGATAGGGTGAGAAGCTCTGTCATTTTGGACTAACTGCAATGGAGCGATTGAGGCCTGCTTCATTCCAACGTAGAGGAAGTTGCAGTCGTCCAAACCTGATGAAATAAAAGCATGGATTACCTGCTCAAAGTCGTTAAAAGACTGTTGGTTTAAAGTTTCGGTTCGCAGCCGAGTTTGAAGCGACTGGGACAAAAATCAGCACTTCCAAGTCCGAGTCCGTTGTTCTCGCCCGGAAAAATGCGGAGTGCCATCTCCGGGTTGGGGAGGAGAGCCTGCCCCAAGTGGAGGAGTTTAAGTACCTCAGAGTCTTGTTCACGAGTGAGGGAAGAGTGGATGGTGAGATCGACAGTCTTCAGTAATGCGGACGCTGTATCGATCCGTTGTGGTGAAGGCAAAGCTCTCAATTTACCGGTCGATCTACATTCCCATCCTCACCTACGGTCATGAGCTTTGGGTTATGACCGAAAGGACAAGATCACGGGTACAAGCAGCCGAAATGAGTTTCCTAGGCTGGATGGCGGGTCTTTCCCTTAGAGATAGGGTGAGAAGCTCTGTCATTTCGGACTAACTGCAATGGAGCGATTGAGGCCTGCTTCATTCCAACGTAGAGGAGGTTGCAGTCGTCCAAACCTGATGAAATAAAAGCATGGATTACCTACTCAAAGTCGTTAAAAGATAAAACTGATTTAATGTTTGCTAAAAGTCTTAGATGATGAAAACTAGATCGTACAACGGAGTTAATCTGATGTTCCAATTTAAGATCATTGTCCAACTTAAAACCAAGATTTGTGACTGTGGGTTTGAAGTTTCGGTTTGCAGCCGAGTGTGAAGCGACTGGGATAAAAATCAGCACTTCCAAGTCCGAGTCCGTTGTTCTCGCCCGGGAAAATGCGGAGTGCCATCTCCAGGTTGGGGAGGAGAGCCTTCCCCAAGTGGAGGAGTTCAAGTACCTCAGAGTCTTGTTCACGAGTGAGGGAAGAGTGGATGGTGAGATCGACAGTCTTCAGTAATGCGGACGCTGTATCGATCCGTTGTGGTGAAGAAGGAGCTGAGCCGGTGGGCAAAGCTCTCAATTTACCGGTCAATCTACGTTCCCTTCCTCATCTATGGTAATGAGCTTTGGGTTATGACCGAAAGGACAAGATCACGGGTACAAGCGGCCGAAATGAGTTTCCTAGGCTGGGTGGCGGGTCTTTCCCTTAGAGATAGGGTGAGAAGCTCTGTCATTTTGGACTAACTGCAATGGAGCGATTGAGGCCTGCTTCATTCCAACGTAGAGGAAGTTGCAGTCGTCCAAACCTGATGAAATAAAAGCATGGATTACCTGCTCAAAGTCGTTAAAAGATAAAACTGATTTAATGTTTGCTAAAAGTCTTAGATGATAAAAACTAGATCGTACAACGGAGTTAATCTGGTGTTCCAATTTAAGATTGTTGTCCAACTCAAAACCAAGATTTGTGACTGGGTTTGAAGTTTCGGTTCGCTGCCAAGTGTGAAGCGACTGGGATGGGAATCAGCACCTCCAAGTCCGAGTCCATGGTTTTCACCCGGAAAAGGGTGGAGTGCCATCTCCGGGTTGGGGAGGAGACCCTGCTCCAAGTGGAGGAGTTCAAATACCTGGGAGTCTTGTTCACGAGTGAGGGAAGAGTGGATGGTGAGATCGACAGGCGGATCGGTGCGGCGTCTTCAGTAATGCGGACGCTGTATCAATCAGTTGTGGTGAAGAAGGAGCTGAGCCGGAAGGTAAAGCTCTCAATTTACCTGTCGATCTACGTTCCCATCCTCACCTATGGTCATGAGCTTTGGGTTATGACCGAAAGGACAAGATCACGGGTACAAGCGGTCGAAATGAGTTTCGTCCGCTGGATGGCGGGTCTCTCCCTTAGAGATAGGGTGAGAAGCTCTGTCATTTTGGACTAACTGCAATGGAGCGATTGAGTCCTGCTTCATTCCAACGTAGAGGAAGTTGCAGTCGTCCAAACCTGATGAAATAAAAGCATGGATTACCTACTCAAAGTCGTTAAAAGATAAAACTGATTTAATGTTTGCCAAAAGTCTTAGATGATAAAAACTAGATCGTACAACGGAGTTAGTCTGATGTTCCAATTTAAGATCATTGTCCAACTCAAAACAAAGATTTGTGGCTGTGGGTTTGAAGTTTCGGTTCGCAGCAGAGTGTGAAGCGACTGGGATGAGAATCAGCACCTCCAAGTCTGAGTCCATGGTTCTCGCCCGGGAAAGGGTGGAATGCCATCTCCGAGTTGGGAAGGAGAGCCTTCCCCAAGTGGAAGAGTTGAAGTACCTCGGAGTCTTGTTCACGAGTGAGGGAAGAGAGTGGATGGTGAGATTGACAGGCGGATCGGTGCGGCGTCTTCATTAATGCGGACGCTGTATCGATCCGTTGTGGTGAAGAAGGAGCTGAGCCGGAAGGCAAAGCTCTCAATTTACCGGTCGATCTACGTTCCCATCCTCACCTACGATCATGAGCTTTGGGTTATGACCGAAAGGACAAGATCACGGGTACAAGCGGCCGAAATGAGTTTCCTCCGCCGGATGGCGGGTCTCTCCCTTAGAGATAAGGTGAGAAGCTCTGTCATTTTGGACTAACTGCAATGGAGCGATTGAGGCCTGCTTCATTCCAACGTAGAGGAAGTTGCAGTCGTCCAAACCTGATGAAATAAAAGCATGGATTACCTGCTCCAATCGTTAAAAGATAAAACTGATTCAATGTTTGCTAAAAGTCTTAGATGATAAAAACTAGATCGTACAACGGAGTTAGTCTGGTGTTCCAATTTAAGATTGTTGTCCAACTCAAAAACAAGATTTGTGACTGTGGGTTTGAAGTTTCGGTTCGTGCCGAGTGTGAAGCGACTGGGATGGGAATCAGCACCTCCAAGTCAGAGTCCATGGTTCTCGCCCGGAAAAGGGTGGAGTGCCATCTCCGGGTTGGGGAGGAGACCCTGCCCCAAGTGGAGGAGTTCAAGTACCTCGGAGTCTTGTTCACGAGTGAGGGAAGAGTGGATCGTGAGATCGACAGGCGGATCAGTGCGGAACCTGTATCGATCCGTTGTGGTGAAGAAGGAGCTGAGCCGGAAGGCAAAGCTCTCAATTTACCGGTCGATCTACGTTCCCATCCTCACCTATGGTCATGAGCTTTGGGTTATGACCGAAAGGACAAGATCACGGGTACAAGCGGCCGAAATTGGTTTCCTCCGCCGGGTGGCGGGGCTCTACCTTAGAGATTGGGTGAGAAGCTCTGTCATTTTGGACTAACTGCAATGGAGCGATTGAGGCCTGCTTCATTCCAACGTAGAGGAAGTTGCAGTCGTCCAAACCTGATGAAATAAAAGCATGGATTACCTGCTCAAAGTCGTTAAAAGATAAAACTGATTTAATGTTTGCTAAAAGTCTTAGATGATAAAAACTAGATCGTACAACGGAGTTAATCTGGTGTTCCAATTTAAGATCATTGTCCAACTTAAAACCAAGATTTGTGGCTGTGGGTTTGAAGTTTCGGTTTGCAGCCGAGTGTGAAGCGACTGGGAATCAGCACCTCCAAGTCCGAGTCCATGGTTCTCACCCGGAAAAGGGTGGAGTGCCATCTCCGGGTTCGGGAGGAGACCCTGCCCCAAGTGGAGGAGTTCAAGTACCTCGGAGTCTTGTTCAGGAGTGAGGGAAGAGTGGATCGTGAGATCGACAGGCGGATCAGTGCGGACGCTGTATCGATCCGTTGTGGTAAAGAAGGAGCTGAGCCGGAAGGCAAAGCTCTCAATTTACCGGTCGATCTACGTTCCCATCCTCACCTATGGTCATGAGCTTTGGGTTATGGCCAAAAAGACAAGATCACGGGTACAAGCGGACGAAATGAGTTTCCTCCGCCGGGTGGCGGGGCTCTCCCTTAGAGATAGGGTGAGAAGCTCCGCCATCCGACGGGAGCTCAAAGTAAAGCCACTGCTCCTCCAGAACTGTGCGCACTAAGACTTTGGTGATCTCGGAATTGAATTGCAAATTGGATCCACACTGCAAGGCGAAATTAGGATCAATTTGAGAACCAGGATGGACAACTACGCCAACCAAGACCATTGGAATGTGTTTTCGCCCCACCAATACTAATCCTTATCTGCAATTCGACATTGGCCTTGGAAAGGTAGCGCAGTCAACACCTCAGTGAGAAAAGTGCAACAAATGACGCTCCGAATCCTCCCACCTTCTTCAAGAACACCTGGGATGTTATCTCTGTTCGCTAACGCCGAGCAGAGCCACCTCCAGGCTTATAGACGTGACACTCGTGGACTACGACACAGATGCACACCCACATCCCCACGCCTTCGCCACCCATCTCCTTGCAGTGTGACGAGGTACGGAGCAGCGCCAGATGGCAGCCGCTTCGAACCGGATGCCCTCCCTCCCACTCTGTTGCAAGTCGTGTGTGTTCTGTGTGTATAAACATGTGTTTATATGCGCTTATTGTTGTTTGAAGATTTTTCTGGCCCTAAACGAAGGTCCTCCACTCCCAATAGGAGCTTAGTGTGCGATTTACTTTTTTTCCCCTCATCCTCACCCATGTTTACCTTTTCTCACCTTTCTTAACAGGGCGATACCGGAGATCCATCAGTGTTTCTGTACTTGTTGTAGTACGGGTTGTGAAACGTCTGAGCTGCTGTGACTTAGATGACCATAGTAACTAATTACATGACCATAGTAACTAATAAGATGACCATAGTAACTAATTAGATGACCATAGTAACTAATTATATTACCATAGTAACTAATTAAATGACCATAGTAACTAATTAAATGACCATAGTAACAAATTAGATGACCATAGTAACTAATTAAATGACCATATTAACTAATTAGATGACCATAGTAACTAATTAAATGACCATAGTAACTAATTAGATGACCATAGTAACTAATTAGATTACCATAATAACTAATTACATGACCATAGTAACTAATTAGATGACCATAGTAACTAATTATATTACCATAGTAACTAATAAAATGACCATAGTAACTAATTAAATGATTATAGTAACAAACTAGATGACCATAGTAACTAATTAAATGACCATATTAACTAATTAAATAACCATAGTAACTAATTAAATGACCATAGTAACTAATTAGATGACCATAGTAACTCATTAAATGACCATAGTAACTAATTATATTACCATAGTAACTAATTAAATGACCATAGTAACTAATTAAATGATCTTTGTAACAAATTAGATGACCATAGTAACTAATAAAATGACCATATTAACTAATTAAATAACCATAGTAACTAATTAAATGATCATAGTAACTAATTAGATGACCATAGTAACTCATTAAATGACCATAGTAACTAATTCAATGACTTTTATAGTCTTTGGTATGACTCGGCCGGGGTTTGAACTCACAACCTACCCATCTCAGGGCGGACACTCTAACCACTAGGCCACTGAGTAGGTATATTACCATAGTAACTAATTAGATGACCATAGTAACTAATTAGATGACCATAGTAACTAATTTGATTACCATAGTAACTTAATTAAATGACCATATAGTAACTAATTAAATGACCATAGTAACTAATTAGATGACCATAGTAACTAATTCAATGACCATATTAACTAATTATATGACCATAGTAACTAATTAAATTACCATAGTAACTAATTATATGGCCATAGTAACTCATTAGATGACCATAGTAACTAATTAAATGACCATAGTAATGAATTAAATAACTATAGTAACTAATTAGATGACCATAGTAACTAATCGAATGATCATAGTAACTAATTAGATGACCATTGTAACTAATTAAATGACCATAGTAACTAATTAAATGACCATTGTAATGAATTAAATAACTACAGTAACTAATTAGATGACCATAGTAACTAATCGAATGACCATAGTAACTAATTAGATGACCATAGTAACTAATTAAATGACCATAGTAACTAATTAGATGACCATTGTAGCTAATTAAATGACCATAGTAACTAGTTAGATGACCATAGTAACTCATTAGATGACCATAGTAACTAATTAAATGACCATAGTAACTCATTAGATGACCATAGTAACTAATTAAATTACCATAGTAAGTAATTAGATGACCATAGTAACCAATTAAATGACCATAGTAACTATCCATCCATCCATTTTCTACCGCTTATTCCCTTTTTTTGGGGTCGCGGGGGCGCTGGAGCCTATCTCAGCTACAATCGGGCGGAGGGCGGGGTACACCCTGGACAAGTCGCCACCTCATCGCAGGGCCAACACAGATAGACAGACAACATTCACACTCACATCCACACACTAGGGACCATTTAGTGTTGCCAATCAACTTATCCCCAGGTGCATGTCTTTGGAAGTGGGAGGAAGCCGGAGTACCCGGAGGGAACCCACGCAGTCACGGGGAGGACATGCAAACTCCACACAGAAAGATCCCGAGCCCGGGATTGAACCCAAGACTACTCAGGACCTTCATATTGTGAGGCAGATGCACTAACCCCTCTTCCACCGTGCTGCCCCCATAGTAACTAATTAAAGTTAAATTTAAAGTACCAATGATTGTCACACACACACTAGGTGTGGTGAAATTTGTCCTCTGCATTTAACCCATCCCCTTTGATCACCCCCTGGGAGGTGAGGGGAGCAGTGGGCAGCAGCGGTGGTCGTGCCCGCAAATCACTTTTGGTGATTTAACCCCCAATTCCAACCCTCAAATGGCTCCCATTTTTATAGTCTTTGGTATGACTCGGCCGGGGTTTGAACTCACAACCTACCCATCTCAGGGCGGACACTCTAACCACTAGGTCACTGAGTAGGTATATTACCATAGTAACTAATTAAATGACCATAGTAACTAATTAGATGACCATAGTAACTATTTAGATGACCATAGTAACTAATTAGATGACCATAGTAACTATTTAGATGACCATAGTAACTAATTAGATGACCATAGTAACTAGTATATCATTGAAAAGCACAAATTCCAAGCATTGAAAGACTTACGGTCATTAGAAAAAAATCATAATGGCAGCTACACTTTCCATCTTAAAGAGCTAAAAAAAAAATATTTGGGAATGTCTGGAGGGCCAGATTGAAAAGCCTCATTCTCCCAGGTCTGTTCTAAAGGAACTGGAGGACTCGTCCTGGCTCTCTCAACACCCGGGGATATGAAAAGAGCGGAAGAGGAGAGGAGAAGAAAAAAAACGTAGACGCCGCAGAATCAAATTCAAACTGACATCTTTTCCGTCTCTAATGGGGAGCAAAACAAGAAGCGGATTTCTCCATTCAGACTAGAGATGGACAGAAGAGAGGAGACTGGAGATGGACAGAAGAGAGGAGACTGGAGATGGACAGAAGAGAAGAGACTAGAGATGGACAGAAGAGAGGAGACTGGAGATGGACAGAAGAGAGGAGACTGGAGATGGACAGAAGAGAGGAGAATAGAGATGGACAGAAGAGAAGAGACTAGAGATGGACAGAAGAGAGGAGACTGGAGATGGACAGAAGAGAAGAGACTAGAGATGGACAGAAGAGAGGAGACTGGAGATGGACAGAAGAGAGGAGACTGGAGATGGACAGAAGAGAGGAGACTAGAGATGGACAGAAGAGAAGAGACTAGAGATGGACAGAAGAGAGGAGACTGGAGATGGACAGAAGAGAAGAGACTAGAGATGGACAGAAGAGAGGAGACTGGAGATGGACAGAAGAGAGGAGACTGGAGATGGACAGAAGAGAGGAGACTGGAGATGGACAGAAGAGAGGAGCCTGGAGATGGACAGAAGAGAGCAGACTGGAGATGGACAGAAGAGAGGAGACTGGAGATGGACAGAAGAGAGGAGCCTGGAGATGGACAGAAGAGAGCAGACTGGAGATGGACAGAAGAGAGGAGACTAGAGATGGACAGAAGAGAAGAGACTAG
This sequence comes from Nerophis lumbriciformis, assembly GCF_033978685.3. NCBI lineage: Eukaryota > Metazoa > Chordata > Actinopteri > Syngnathiformes > Syngnathidae > Nerophis > Nerophis lumbriciformis. Next base: position 39,153,831 of record NC_084571.2, on the reverse strand, counting down.
AGATGGACAGAAGAGAGGAGACTGGAGATGGACAGAAGAGAAGAGACTAGAGATGGACAGAAGAGAGGAGACTGGAGATGGACAGAAGAGAGGAGACTGGAGATGGACAGAAGAGAGGAGACTGGAGATGGACAGAAGAGAGGAGCCTGGAGATGGACAGAAGAGAGCAGACTGGAGATGGACAGAAGAGAGGAGACTGGAGATGGACAGAAGAGAGGAGCCTGGAGATGGACAGAAGAGAGCAGACTGGAGATGGACAGAAGAGAGCAGACTGGAGATGGACAGAAGAGAGGAGACTGGAGATCGACAGAAGAGAAGAGACTAGAGATGGACAGAAGAGAGGAGACTGGAGATGGACAGAAGAGAGGAGACTAGAGATGGACAGAAGAGAGGAGACTGGAGATGGACAGAAGAGAGGAGACTGGAGATGGACAGAAGAGAGGAGACTGGAGATGGACAGAAGAGAAGAGACTGGAGATGGACAGAAGAGAGGAGACTGGAGATGGACAGAAGAGAGGAGACTGGAGATGGACAGAAGAGAGGAGACTGGAGATGGACAGAAGAGAGGAGACTGGAGATGGACAGAAGAGTGCAGACTGGAGATGGACAGAAGAGAGGAGACTGGAGATGGACAGAAGAGAGCAGACTGGAGATGGACAGAAGAGAGGAGACTGGAGATGGACAGACGAGAGGAGACTGGAGATGGACAGAAGAGAGGAGACTGGAGATGGACAGAAGAGAGGAGACTGGAGATGGACAGAAGAGAGGAGACTGGAGATGGACAGAAGAGTGCAGACTGGAGATGGACAGAAGAGAGGAGACTGGAGATGGACAGAAGAGAGCAGACTGGAGATGGACAGAAGAGAGGAGACTGGAGATGACAGAAGAGTGCAGACTGGAGATGGACAGAAGAGAGGAGACTGGAGATGGACAGAAGAGTGCAGACTGGAGATGGACAGAAGAGAGGAGACTGGAGATGGACAGAAGAGTGCAGACTGGAGATGGACAGAAGAGAGGAGACTGGAGGTGGACAGAAGAGAGGAGACTGGAGATGGACAGAAGAGAGGAGACTGGAGATGGACAGAAGAGAAGAGACTGGAGATGGACAGAAGAGAGGAGACTGGAGATGGACAGAAGAGAGGAGACTGGAGATGGACAGAAGAGAGGAGACTGGAGATGGACAGAAGAGAGGAGACTGGAGATGGACAGAAGAGAGGAGACTGGAGATGGACAGAAGAGTGCAGACTGGAGATGGACAGAAGAGAGGAGACTGGAGATGGACAGAAGAGAGCAGACTGGAGATGGACAGAAGAGAGGAGACTGGAGATGGACAGACGAGAGGAGACTGGAGATGGACAGAAGAGAGGAGACTGGAGATGAACAGAAGAGAGGAGACTGGAGATGGACAGAAGAGAGGAGACTGGAGATGGACAGAAGAGTGCAGACTGGAGATGGACAGAAGAGAGGAGACTGGAGATGGACAGAAGAGAGCAGACTGGAGATGGACAGAAGAGAGGAGACTGGAGATGACAGAAGAGTGCAGACTGGAGATGGACAGAAGAGAGGAGACTGGAGATGGACAGAAGAGTGCAGACTGGAGATGGACAGAAGAGAGGAGACTGGAGATGGACAGAAGAGTGCAGACTGGAGATGGACAGAAGAGAGGAGACTGGAGGTGGACAGAAGAGAGGAGACTGGAGATGGACAGAAGAGAAGAGACTGGACATGGACAGAAGAGAGGAGACTGGAGATGGACAGAAGAGAGGAGACTGGAGATGGACAGAAGAGAGGAGACTGGAGATGGACAGAGGAGAGGAGACTGGAGATGGACAGAAGAGAGGTGACTGGAGATGGACAGAGGAGAGGAGACTGGAGATGGACAGAAGAGAGGAGTCTGGAGATGAACAAAAGAGAGGAGACTGGAGATGGACAGAAGAGAGGAGACTGGAGATGGACAGAAGAGAGGAGACTGGAGATGGACAGAAGAGAGGAGACTGGAGATGGACAGAAGAGAGGAGACTGGAGATGGACAGAAGAGAGGAGCCTGGAGATGGACAGAAGAGAGCAGACTGGAGATGGACAGAAGAGAGCAGACTGGAGATGGACAGAAGAGAGGAGACTGGAGATCGACAGAAGAGAAGAGACTAGAGATGGACAGAAGAGAGGAGACTGGAGATGGACAGAAGAGAGGAGACTGGAGATGGACAGAAGAGAGGAGACTGGAGATGGACAGAAGAGAGGAGACTGGAGATGGACAGAAGAGAGGAGACTGGAGATGGACAGAAGAGAGGAGACTGGAGATGGACAGAAGAGAGGAGACTGGAGATGGACAGACGAGAGGAGACTGGAGATGGACAGAAGAGAAGAGACTGGAGATGGACAGAAGAGAGGAGACTGGAGATGGACAGAAGAGAGGAGACTGGAGATGGACAGAAGAGAGGAGACTGGAGATGGACAGAAGAGAGGAGACTGGAGATGGACAGAAGAGAGGAGACTGGAGATGGACAGAAGAGAGGAGCCTGGAGATGGACAGAAGAGAGCAGACTGGAGATGGACAGAAGAGAGCAGACTGGAGATGGACAGAAGAGAGGAGACTGGAGATCGACAGAAGAGAAGAGACTAGAGATGGACAGAAGAGAGGAGACTGGAGATGGACAGAAGAGAGGAGACTGGAGATGGACAGAAGAGAGGAGACTGGAGATGGACAGAAGAGAGGAGACTGGAGATGGACAGAAGAGAGGAGACTGGAGATGGACAGAAGAGAGGAGACTGGAGATGGACAGAAGAGAGGAGACTGGAGATGGACAGACGAGAGGAGACTGGAGATGGACAGAAGAGAAGAGACTGGAGATGGACAGAAGAGAGGAGACTGGAGATGGACAGAAGAGAGGAGACTGGAGATGGACAGAAGAGAGGAGACTGGAGATGGACAGAAGAGTGCAGACTGGAGATGGACAGAAGAGAGGAGACTGGAGATGGACAGAAGAGAGCAGACTGGAGATGGACAGAAGAGAGGAGACTGGAGATGGACAGACGAGAGGAGACTGGAGATGGACAGAAGAGAGGAGACTGGAGATGGACAGAAGAGAGGAGACTGGAGATGGACAGAAGAGAGGAGACTGGAGATGGACAGAAGAGTGCAGACTGGAGATGGACAGAAGAGAGGAGACTGGAGATGGACAGAAGAGAGCAGACTGGAGATGGACAGAAGAGAGGAGACTGGAGATGACAGAAGAGTGCAGACTGGAGATGGACAGAAGAGAGGAGACTGGAGATGGACAGAAGAGTGCAGACTGGAGATGGACAGAAGAGAGGAGACTGGAGATGGACAGAAGAGTGCAGACTGGAGATGGACAGAAGAGAGGAGACTGGAGGTGGACAGAAGAGAGGAGACTGGAGATGGACAGAAGAGAAGAGACTGGACATGGACAGAAGAGAGGAGACTGGAGATGGACAGAAGAGAGGAGACTGGAGATGGACAGAAGAGAGGAGACTGGAGATGGACAGAGGAGAGGAGACTGGAGATGGACAGAAGAGAGGTGACTGGAGATGGACAGAGGAGAGGAAACTGGAGATGGACAGAAGAGAGGAGTCTGGAGATGAACAAAAGAGAGGAGACTGGAGATGGACAGAAGAGAGGAGACTGGAGATGGACAGAAGAGAGGAGACTGGACATGGACAGAAGAGAGGAGACTGGAGATGGACAGAAGAGAGGAGACTGGAGATGGACAGAAGAGAGGAGACTGGACATGGACAGAAGAGAGGAGACTGGAGATGGACAGAAGAGAGGAGACTGGAGATGGACAGAAGAGAGGAGACTGGAGATGGACAGAAGAGAGGAGACTGGAGATGGACAGAAGAGAGGAGACTGGAGATGGACAGAAGACTGCAGACTGGAGATGGACAGAAGAGAGGAGACTGGAGATGGACAGAAGAGAGGAGACTGGAGATGGACAGAAGAGAGCAGACTGGAGATGGACAGAAGAGAGGAGACTGGAGATGGACAGAAGAGAGGAAACTGGAGATGGACAGAAGAGAGGAGACTGGAGATGGACAGAAGAGAGGAGACTGGAGATGGACAGAAGAGAGGAAACTGGAGATGGACAGAAGAGAGGAGACTGGAGATGGACAGAAGAGAGGAGACTGGAGATGGACAGCAGGGACAGACACAGCGGGGACAGACACAGCAGGGACAGACACAGCAGGGACAGACACAGCGGGGACAGACACAGCGGGGACAGACACAGCGGGGACAGACACTGCAGGGACAGACACAGCAGGGACAGACACAGCGGGGACAGACACAGCGGGGACAGACACAGCGAGGACAGACACAGCGGGGACAGACACAACGGGGACAGACACAGCTGGGACAGACACAGCAGGGACAGACACAGCAGGGACAGACACAGCGGGGACAGACACAGCGGGGACAGACACAGCTGGGACAGACACAGCAGGGACACGGGGACAGACACAGCGGGGACAGACACAGCCGGGGACAGACACAGCCGGGGACAGACACAGCAGGGACACGGGGACAGACACAGCGGGGACAGACACAGCGGGGACAGACACAGCTGGGACAGACACAGCAGGGACACGGGGACAGACACAGCGGGGACAGACACAGCCGGGGACAGACACAGCAGGGACACGGGGACAGACACAGCGGGGACAGACACAGCAGGGACACGGGGACAGACACAGCGGGGACAGACACGGCGGGGACAGACACAGCAGGGACACGGGGACAGACACAGCGGGGACAGACACAGCCGGGGACAGACATCATTCCCATAACTTGCTGGCTTCCAGTAAATTGGAAGAAAACAGGAGGAGACAGCCGGTTTTTTATTTATTGTTTTATAAAGACTTGGCCCAATTAAAAATGCCGCGTGCGTGCCAGCGACGCCCGCTTGTAATTAATTGAATCTCCAGCCTGCGAGACAAAGACGAGCACGAGGAAGGTGTCGGCGGTGGGAAAAAGCCAAACTCTCTGACCCTCAGCCCACTTCTTTTTCCTTCCCCATGCGGTGTATAGAACCCTCGCATCGTCTCTGCAGTTTGTTTTATTTATTTGAAGTTAGCGGCTTAATGAGATCCCAGTGGTCCGACCATAACCACCGCGAGGAAAGGAGAGGGAGACCACGTCAGTAAAAAGCAGGGAGGAGAGAGACGCTGGCGAGGAATGACACCGGAGACGGGCAGGATGGCGAAGGATCAAAATTAAAAAAGCGGGGATTTGTTTGTGCAACCGCTGCTCACAAAAGGGTGAAGAGCAGAGCGTGCACCTTGACTGTGTTTCCTGTGCGGTTATCCTTTCTGACACGGCGGCGATATCATTTACCACCGTTGGTGGGATGGACTTGAAATTTCTCACACAACTCTAGAAATCATCTACTGTAACTTTAGCGTGTTTGAGTACAAGTTAAGTTCAAGTTAAAGTGCCAATGATTGTCACACACACACACACACGAAGTGTGGCGAAATTATTCTCTGCATTTGACCCCCTGGGAGGTGAGGGGAGCAGTGAGCAGCAGTGGTGGCCGCGCCCGGGGAATCATTTTTGGTGATTTAACCCCCCAATTCCAACCCTTGATGCTTAGTGCCAAGCAGGGAGGTAATGGCTCCCATTTTTATAGTACACGTCTTTAGGGTGCGTACAAATGACTATAGTAACTAATTATATAACCATAGTAACTAATCAAATGACCATAGTAACTAATCAAATGACCATAGTAACTAATTAGATTACCATAATAACTATATAAATGACCATAGTAACTAATCAAATGACCATATGATGGCAGTCACACATAAGAGATATGTGTAGACTGCAATATGATGGCGTGGTTGGGGCGAGGGGCGTGGTTGGGGGCGTGGTTAAGAGGGGAGGAGTATATTTACAGCTAGAATTCACCAAGTATATATAAGAAATACTTGACTTCCAGTGAATTCTAGCTATATATATATATTTATTTTAATATAAGCATGGTTAGAAAAATAGTGACAGAGAATAGAACAAGGATGGACAATTCAACCCTTAACTCAACAATGAGTAGATGAGTGTTATGTGTGTGTATATGTGTGAATAAATGAACACTGAAATTCAAGTATTTCTCTTATTTATTTATATATATATATATATATACATATATATATATATATATATATATATATATATATATATATATATATATATATATATATATATATATATATATATATATACTTTCGCAGTCTTTTTTGCCACTTATATATATATATATATATATATATATATATATATATTATATATACTTTCGCAGTTTTTTTTGCCACTTGTGCCAGCTTTTTTTTTAACATGTTGCAGGCATCAAATTCCAAATGAGCTAATATTTGCAAAAAAGAACAAAGTTTACCAGTTCGAATGTTAAATATCTCATCTTTGCAGTCTATTCAATTCAATATATGCAAATCATTGTACCGTATTTTTCGGACTATAAGTCGCAGTTTTTTTCATATATATATATATATATATATATATATATATATATATATATATATATATATATATATATATATATATATATATATATATATATATATATGTATATATATATATATATGTATGTGTGGGGGAAAAAATCACAAGACTATTTCATCTCTACAGGCCTGTTTCATGAGGGGGGGTTCCCTCAATCATCAGGAGATTAATAAAGATAAATCTCCTGATGATTGAGGGAAACCCCCCCTCATGAAACAGGCCTGTAGAGATGAAATAGTCTTGTGATTTTTTTTCCCACACATACATATATTGCGCTCCACTACGGTATCGAGCACTATTTTTTGGATAACCTTATTAAGACATATATATAAATATATATAAATAAATCAATCAATAAATAAATCAAGTATTTCTCTTATTTATTTATATATATATATATATATATATATAAATAAATAAATAAGAGAAATACTTGAATTTCAGTGTTCATTTATTCACACATATAGACACACATAACGCTCATCTACTCATTGTTGAGTTAAGGGTTGAATTGTCCATCCTTGTTCTATTCTCTGTCACTATTTTTCTAACCATGCTGAACACCCTCTCTGATGATGCATTCTGCTTCGTCTCCTTGTTGTGTGCGCAGTTGTGCACTGCACTCTCTAAAAGCCCTAGATGTTATTGTCACATATGCATGTACAGTAGATGGCAGTATTGTCCTGTTTAAGAGTGTCACAACATTGCAGACGAACTGCTTTACGGTAGACGAAAACATGACTGCTGTTGTCGTGTGTTGTTGCCGCGCTGGGAGGACGTTAATGAAACTGCCTAACAATAAACCCACATAAGAAACCAAGAACTCGCCCTCGATCATTCTACAGTTATAATGTGATTGGGCAGGCACGCTGTTTATATTGTGGGAAAGCGGACGTGAAAACAGGCTGTCGACACGTCACTCAGGCCTGAATTTCGGGAGATTTTCGGGAGAAAATTTGTCCCGGGAGGTTTTCGGGAGAGGCGCTGAATTTCGGGAGGGTTGGCAAGTATGACTTAATCGGACATTTTTTTGTGTGATAAGATGAGTTTGGTCAATATAGAGAGGTTGGCATGGCAACCAAAGAGAGTTCCAGTGCATCCAACAGAAAAAATGATATTGTGGTTTTCCAGCCCAGAAAAAAAATAAGAGTCCTCATGTGGCGCTCAACAGTTGCATCCCTCGCGAAGGACCAGATTGCACAGCTCCAGTTCGGCCCGAGACCGATTGGCCGCCGCGCCGCGCCGGCAGCGGGCCAGCCCTTTGTGCCCAGCAAAGGAATGGAAAACAGATGCCACATAAAATGCTCTGGCTGCGTGTTGATTCACTCGCTCCATTTCCTCTCTTTGAACAATGCCTAAATATTCTGGCTGGATCCAAATTGCTATGCGAAAATAAACAGATCCATCAATGGCAGGCAAATGTTTAAAAAAGACACACCATTGTCTTGTCTGAATGCATTTTGATTTGTTTCAGGTTAACACAATAAGAGCCTTTGTCTACAACTGGAATATTCTGCAAAAGTTATTGGATTTTTAGAACTTGAGTTGAGACTAGTGGTGGTCAGATGAGGCACTGAACCACTTGAGACAATTGGTTCAAGAATTTCTCAAGACTCCACCTGCTGGTCAAATGTATAATTACAAGCATCTTAACCACATCATTAGCATACCTGCCAACTACTCCGGTTTTCCCGTATTTCGTACGGTTTTCATCAACCTATTCCGGGTTACGGTTGCAGTGATAAAAAATACGGTTTTTCATTAATTAAAAAAAAAAAAAAGGGTGAAAACTACGCGAATTGCACCTTGTGCAGACAAGATTTTTCGATCGGACACGGAGGAATTAGCCATGTAAAAGACCACGTTGGGACAAAAAAACACAAGTCTAATGCCGTTGCTAGCGATACAACTGGAAAACTTTCAACGTTTTTCGTCGCCCAAACAGATTCTTTGGATGTGATAAATGCCGAAGTTTTATTTACGGAGGCAATAATTGAGCATGGACTTCCAATCGCACTGGCTGATCACATGGGACAGTTAAATGTTTGTAATGCAACCTTTAAAAATCATTACGCGGTGATCGCGGTCCCAAAAATAAACTTTTCTTGCATGATAATGTCCAGAAAAATTCGCTTTATATTACTATAGAGTCCTTTTAACGAATGAGTTTGATGGTTTATCACAAACCTTAAATGAAAGAAGTCCTTTGTTCTCCTGCAGCATGCATGCGCTTTGGCCTTGCTTCGTGTTTGGTGCGCAATCCTGTCGGCTGTATTTCACAGCACGACATACTGTTAAAAGTGTTTATACTATTTATGCTTTCAAATCCAAGTTGAAGAAATCTTGTTAAATGTTGACAGCATAACTACCAAAATACAGAAGTATGTCCTTAATATTTTTGCAGTGCTATTTCTGTTGAAAAGTTCAAATGATTACATTAGAGATGTGATGTGCCACTTTTCAAGTGTCTGATGGCTTCAATTAATTTTCATGAATTTTTCATATTTTGAATTCTTTTGAAAGGCTTACAAAAAAACTACATTTGAATTGTAATTCCATGCTATTGACAGGACTATTAATTTTAATGAAGTTAGCTTACCATGTTTACAGTATGATGATTGTGATAGAAATGTGAATTTTAGGCACAGAATATTTTTTACAATTGAACAAGGCAGTAGATTATACAAGCTTGGACAGAAAGTTAATAATGACACCAATTTTTTTTTTTATGGAATTGTTTAGTACTGTTTTACCATTTGTTTACTGTAAAAAGTGTTTATACTGTTTATACTTTCAATTAACAAATTGAAGTCTTGTGAAAGGTTGACAGGATAACTGGCATTAACTGTCAAAATAATTTCAAACTATTGAAGTTATCTTACAGAATAAACATGTCAATCAACCCATATGATTTTTGCTGTAATATTTTTGTTTTGAAAAGTCACTGTGACTGATAGAAAAGTGATGGTTTTAGCAACATTTTAACCTGTCTGAATGCTAATAATCATTTTGCGTCGGGGGGCGAAGCCCTGAACCCTCCACCAGGACTTTGTCCTGGACCTACCGGGGCCTGCGGCCCTTGGACCCTGGCTACTAGGTTTTTCTGATTTCAAAAGTTGGCAGGTATGCATTAGTGATGCATTGCAATGTTGCGTCCATCACGGCTCTTGGAATCACAATAAGTCATACTTGCCAACCCTCCCGGATTTTCCGGGAGACTCCCGAAATTCAGCGCCTCTCCCGAAAACCTCCCGGGACAAATTTCCTCCCGAAAAACTCCCGAAATTCAGGCGGAGCTGGAGGCCACGCCCCCTCCAGCTCCATGCGGACCTGAATGAACAACACACAACAACAGCGTCTACCGTAAAGCAGTTCGTCTGCCGTAAACAGCAATGTTGTGACACTTTTAAACAGGACAATACTGCCATCTACTGTACATGCATATGTGACCCACCCATAATGTGTCACATTTTTGTGTTGATTTATTTAGTTTATTTTGTGGTTTGAATTCGTTTTTGGAGCTGTCATTACACATTTATCAGTATTCACATTGGTCAGTAGGGGGCAGTAGGGCGTTTCTTCCCAATTGAATGCTATCACCTGCAGACCGGAAGTGTCTTGTCATTCTGATGAGCGCGACCAGTCTGTGAACAATTGAAACGTCCTGTGTGCTTTTTCCTCCTGTATAACAGGTTAGTTTTGGTGAATCAACTCACTGAATAATATCCATGTGATCTTTATAAGTTTAAGTACACATTCTGATGGTGGAGCCTAACTCTAAAGTGTTTGTGAGTTGTAGTTTGTATTTGTGATTGCATCCAGTGCACAGCTGCAGTAATCAATACAAAAAGGCGACATGAGTGCGCAATGTTTATATAGGAACTTCTGACTCCCAAATTAGAGCTCCCGTTTTCTTATTGATTTTATAATATATATTTGTATAATGTGTGTGTTCTGAAATAGTGACAGAGAATAGAACAAGGATGGACAATTCAACCCTTAACTCAACAATGAGTAGATGAGTGTTAGGTGTGTGGAAATGTGGAAATAAATGAACACTGAAATTCAAGTATTTATTTTATTTATATATATATATATATATATATATATATATATATGTATGTGTGGGAAAAAAATCACAAGACTATTTCATCTCTACAGGCCTGTTTCATGAGGGGGGGTTCCCTCAATCATCAGGAGATTTTAATGGAAGCATTCACATACCATGGTTTATATAGGGCACAGAGTGGGTGGGTACAGGCTGGCGTAGGGGCGTGGTGATTGGCTCATGTGTTACCTAGGAGGTGTTTCCGTCTGTGGCGGCATGCTGTTACAATTTCGCTGCGCTTGTTGAGGGATGACAGGTCTGGACGGTAAATAATAAACAGTTTCTCTTTCAAGCATAGGTTGCATCTTTTATTACCACTATTGTAAGGTGTGCTGGATGCAAGAATTTGCCATGTTATTGAATATTCAACATTATTGTCTTTGAGGTCCCAAATGTGTTTGCTGAGTTCTGTGGTATTCCGCAGGTTTTGGTTCCTGAAAGAAGCCTTGTGATTGTTCCATCTGGTTTTGAATTCTCCCTCGGCTAATCCTACATATGTGTCGGATGTGTTAATGTCCTTGCGTGTTACCTTAGATTGGTAGACAACTGATGTTTGTAAGCACCCCCCGTTGAGAGGGCAATCAGGTTTCTTTCGACAGTTACAGCCTTTGTTGGTTTGTTGGTTTAAGAATACAATGATTTGCTAATCTTTTTCAACTTATATTCAATTGAAAAGACTGCAAAGACAAGATATTTCATGTTCGAACTGGTAAACTTTTTTGCAAATATTAGCTCATTTGGAATTTGATGCCTGTTTAAAAAAAAAAAGCTGGCACAAGTGGCAAAAAAGACTGCGAAAGTCAAGGAAGGCTCATCAAAGACTTATTTGGAACATCCCACAGGTGAACAGGCTAATTGGGAACAGGTGGGTGCCATGATTGGGTATAAAAGCAGCTTCACCTTTAACCTTAAGTTAAAGTACCAATGATAGTCACACACACACTAGGTGTGGTGAAATGTGTCCTCTGCATTTGTCCCATCCCCTTGTTCACACCCTAGGAGGTGAGGGGAGCAGTGAGCAGCAGCGGTGCCGCGCCCGGGAATCATTTTTGGTGATTTAACCCCCAATTCCAACCCTTGATGCTGAGTGCCGAGCAGGGAGGTAATGGCTCCCATTTTTATAGTCTTTGGTATGACTCGGCCGGGGTTTGAACTCACAACCTACCCATCTCAGGGCGAACACTCTAACCACTAGGCCACTGAGTAGGTATGCTCAGTCATTCACAAACAAGGACGGGGTGAGGGTCACCACTTTGTCAACAAATGCCTGAGCAAATAGTTTAAGAACAACATTTTTGAACCGGCTATTGCAAGGAATTTAGGGATTTCACCATCTACGTTCCATAATATCATCAAAACGTTCAGAGAATCTGGAGAAATCACTGCACGTAAGCGGCAAGGCTGAAAACCAACATTGATTGTCCGTGACCTTTAATCCATCGGGGAGTACTGCCTCAAAAAGTCACATAAGTGTGTAAAGGATATCACCACATGGGCTCAGGAACGCTTCAGAAAACCACTGTCAGTAACTACAGTTTGTTGCTACATCTGTAAGTGCAAGTTAAAACTCTTCTATTCAAAGCCAAAGCCATTTATCAACAACACCCAAAAACGCCGCCGGCTTCGCTGGGCCCCGAGCTCATCTACGATGGACTGATGCAAAGTGGAAAAGTGTTCTGTGGTCTGACGAGTCCACATTTCAAATTGTTTTGTGTTCTCCGGACCAAAGAGGAAAAGAACCATCCAGATTGTTATCGACGCAAAGTGTAGAAGGCAGCATGTGTGATGGTATGGGGGTGTATTAGTGCCCAAGACATGGGTAACTTACACATCTGTGAAGGCACCATTAATGCTGAAAGGTACATACAGGTTTTGGAGGTACATATGTTGCCATCCAAGCAACGGTATCATGGACGCCCCTGCTTATTTCAGCAAGACAATGCCAAGCCACGTGTTACAACAGCGTGGCTTCATAGTAAAAGAGTGCGGGTACTAGACTGGCCTGCCTGTAGTCCAGACATTGAAGATGTGTGAAGGCTAAAATATGAGAAGGGAGACTGTTGAACAACTTAAGTTGTACATCAAGCAAGAATGGGAAAGAATTCCACCTGAGAAGCTTCAAAAATGTGTCTCCTCAGTTCCCAAACCTTTACTGAGTGTTGTTAAAAGGAAAGGCCATGTAACACAATTATAAAAATGCCTTTTTTGCAATGTGTTGCTGCCAATAAATTCTAAGTTCATGATTATTTGCACAAAAAAATAATAATAAGTTTCTCGGTGTGAACATGAAATATCTTGTCTTTGCAGTCTATTCTTTTTTTTTTTTTTTTTTTTTTTTTTTTTTTTTTTTTTTTTTTTTTTTTTTTTTTTTTAATGTCCTGTCCAGCTTCTCAGGCAAATCATATAGTTGATGTAGATGCCCATGTCGGCTGTTCAGATTTACTTTACAAAAGAGAAGTGTAGGATACTTCTCTTGTTGCCTTATTTGTATTTGACTTTATTAAATGTATTTATATTATCATTTAGTGCAGCCGGGCCGGAGCAGGAGGGGATAGAAAGAGAAAAAAAAGAAGACAGAGGGGGAAATTGTGGGGACAAGAGGGGGATTAGACAGAGAGACAAAAACAACAACAGCAAACAACAACAACAACAACAATAGAGCAACATCAGCAAATATGACATGTACAAATATGATGGTAAAAGTAATAGCAAATAAGCAGTTAGCGAAAAATAAAAAATAATACAGAAATGACAATGAGCATTATTACACTACAAATGGATCAATACAAATACCAATAGAAATAGCGCTATTGATAATGAACAATACCAATAATTTACCTTTATTATCAACAATACAGTTGTTTAAATGCAACAATACATATACGTAATGATAACTTGAGATACGAAAGAATGCAGAAAAATGGAGGGGGAGAAAGAGAAGCAACCTACATTAACCTTGTAGATTGTTATAGTCACAATAGGTTAAGCTTTGTCAGTGTGCCATGTGTTACACCCAGTTTACCCTAGGGCAACAACGTTAATATATGTTTGATGAAACGTGATTATGTGCATGAGTGTAAGTATGCATATGTACTTGTATATGTACAGAATGTGTATATGTGTTTGTACAATGAATGTATATGTACAGAATGTGTATATGTGTTTGTACAGTGAATGTATATGTACAGTATGTGTATGTGTATGTTTGTATATTGAATGTGCGTGTGGATGTACGAACATTAGGTAGGTAAATATGTACTGTATTTGTGTATGTATGTGGGAGCGTAGGTACCTATGTACGTATGTGAGCATACGTGAATTTGCATGTACAATACATTCGACTCCCAGAGTGCGTGGGAGCCAGAGCACGGCCCCATCACCCCCGAGAGCCCAACCCACAAACAGGAGGCGTGGTGCCCAGGGAACCAGGGACCACCGCCCCCACGCAGCCAAGCCGGCCAGCGACAGGAACCCCAGAGCCCGACCCACCGTACCGCCCACAAGGGCCAGCAGCAGGCCGCAGACAGACGCACCCGGCGGAGGACAGGGCACGAGAAAAGCAGGGGACAGCCAGACCCCAAGCCAGCGAGAGACCACACCCCACACGGGCAGAAAGGCGAGACGCCCCGCCCGAAGGACCCAGAGACTCCCCGCAACCGGACGGGAAGACCGCCCCCGCCCCACCGGCAACCGGGCCCCCACGAGCCCACCCCCCACCCCCGGAGAGCGCGGCGAGGCCAGCCCCCGGCCACCCCACCCAAACCGGCCGCCGCAGGACCACCCAGGCACAGGGCCACGGGAACCACCCACCCCACCCGCAGGGACCCCAACGATGGAGATGGAACAACCAGCAACCGCCCCGCCGAGCCCCCCCCCGAGGGAGGGGAAAAATTAAAAAATAATATTAATAAAATATATTTTAAAAATAAATAAATAAATAAATTAATTAATTAATTAATTAAAAAAAAAAAAGAATTAAAAGAAGATCACAGACATGCTGACAAACAAGGTCACTACCCCAGCAACTGGCCGACTCGCAGCACCTCGGAATACCTTGCAGCACCAAGCTACCACAATAGACGCAGGGACTAGGCCCAACAGGCCCCAACCAAGACGGGCACCCGGAAGGGATGGACAGCGGGACCCAGGAGCTCCAGTCTATTCAATCGAATATAATTTGAAAATGATTTGCAAATCATTGTATTCTCTTTTTATTTACCATTTACACAAACTGCCCATTCCTGGGTGGATCTTGCGTGAGAGAAAGAGGGGGAAATGTGTTATTTTGCAATGCTGTCCACTGAAAATAATGGAAAGCGCCACTCTACATAGCAACTGAGGCTGTGGTCAGAGAAATTGTCACATTTTAATACTCCACTATATTTCAATTTAAGACTCTACTACCACATTTAACACTCTAGTGCAGGGGTCGGCAACCTTTACCAGTCAAAGAGCCACTTTGATCAGTTTCACAAATTATAGAAAACAATGGGAGCCACAAAATTTTTTTGAAATTTAAAATGAAATAACAATGCATACAAAGTTGTTTTTTTTGCTTTGTGCTATGTATAAACCAGGGGTCTCAGACACGCTGCCCACACCTTAATAAGGAATTTGAATGCTGGTGCGGCACGCGGGTTTTATGTGAATGGCGATTGTCAGCGTCATGCGTGCCGAGATGGTACAGCATATAGCAACCACTACAACCAGCGTGCCTGATCAGCCACACGTTGTGTGGGCTTCCGCTTGCTCACGTAATCGACAGCAAGGCATACTTAGTCAACAACCACACAGGTTACACTGACGGCGGCGGTATAAAAAAAAAACTTTAACACTCTTACTAATAATGCGCCACACTGTGAACCCACACCAAACAAGAATGACAAACACATTTCGGGAGAACATCTGCACCGTAACACAACATAAACACAACAGAACACATACCCAGAATCCCATGCAGCCCTAACTCTTCCGGGATACATTATACACCCCCGCCCACCTCAACCGACGCACAGAGAGAGGGGGGTTGATGTGTGAGGGAGCAGGGTTGGGGTGGGGGCGGGGTTTGGTGGTAGCAGGGGTGTATAATGTAGCCCGGAAGAGTCAGGGCTGCATGGGATTCTGGGTATTTGTCCTGTCGTGTTTATGTTGTGTTGCGGTGCAGATGTTCTCCCGAAATGTGTTTGTCATTCTTGTTTGGTGTGGGTTCACAGTGTGGCGCATTATTAGTAAGAGCGTTAAAGTTGTTTTATATGGGCACCGTCAGTGTAACCTGTGTGGCTGTTGATCAAGTATGCATTGCTGTCACGTACGTGTGCAAGCAGAAATTGCATACTGTATAACAAGTGGTTGGGCTGGCACACTATTAATACAGATTGTAGAGGGCGTCAAATGTTGTACCATCATGGCACGCCCTTATTATAGATGTAAGGGTGAAAATCGGTGAATATTAATCCCGGGAGTTTTCTGCGAGAGTCACTGAATTCCGGAAGTCTCACGGGAAAATCGGGGGGTTCGGCAAGTAAGCTGCTGAGCCGCATCAGAGTGATCAAAGAGCCGCATGCGGCTCCGGAGCCGCGGGTTGCCGACCCCTGGTCTAGTACCACTCTAGTGCACTCCCCAGGCAACTACAACCCTAGACTAACACCCTCCCCCCCCTCCACATCCCACCTCCCCGGATTGTAAATAATCAAATGTAAATAATCTAATGTATATACTTGCTCTTATGCTTTCTGAACTGCTGATATCAACCAAACCCCCCCCTCCACATCCCACACCCCGGATTGTAAATAATGTAAATAATTCAATGTATATTAGAGATGCGCGGTTTGCGGGCACAACCGCGGAGTCCGCGGATTATCCGCGGATCGGGCGGATGAAATTTAAAAAAAATTAGATTTTATCCGCGGGTCGGGTCGGGTCGGGTCGGGCGGTTGAAATTAAAAAAAATTAGATTTTAAATAGATTCAGGCGGGTGGCAGTTAAACCAATTGGGAAATATATATACATAGTTAAATGTTGTTACCCACATACGAAAAACGAGCAGGCACCTGCTGCATATGCCACAACAGAAGAAGAAAAAAAGAGATGGACACTTTTACGGAGCGGAGAAGGCCCCCGACACCTCGCCGGGGTCCGGGACCGAGGCCCCTTCCCCCGAGAGGGCCCCACCGGGAGCCGTAGCTGAGGCGATCCGCGAGAAGGGCCCGACGCACGTCCAGGGTCACCACCGCGCCCACCGCACCGACACCCCGCCTCGTCCGCCTTCGCCGCGGCCGGCGTCATGCGCAGCAGGTAAGCAGCTTACCTGTCCGCCACCCCTGTTGCCGGGGGCTCGTAACAGGGGTCACTCCGCGCGCTCCGCCCGCGCAGCTTACCTGCCCGCCACCCCCGTTGCCGGGGGCGCGTAACAGGGGTCACTCCGCGCGCAGTGCGCTCACGAAAGGGGTGGGGCTCACCCTGGTTGATATAGACAGCAGGACGGTGGCCATGGAAGTTGGAACCCGCTAAGGAGTGTGTAACAACCCACCTGCCGAATCAACTAGCCCTGAAAATGGATGGCGCTGGAGCGTCGGGCCCATACCCGGCCGTCGCCGGCAGCGAGACGCGCTTGGAGGTGCGCTCAGCGCGGCTCCCATATGATTGCGCACTGGTGTGCGTCTGGGTCGTGACAGCGTGGCACGCGAATGTCTGTACTGCATTGGATCAGTCTCCTTTCTTTAACAGGCAAAAGCTTTATAACCTCACTAATGCCTTGCATCGTATATATTAGATATATAACAACGGGCGGGTGCGGGCAGGTGCGGTTCTGATCAAATGTTACATCGGGTGGATGGCGGATGGTTGACGACTTTCTGATGCGGTTGCGGATGAAATAATTGCCTATCCGCGCATCTCTAATGTATATACTCTGGTGGTAATCTTGTGTGATGACTGTATTACTACTCAGTGGCCTAGTGGTTAGAGTGTCCGCCCTGAGATCGGTAGGTTGTGAGTTCAAACCCCGGCCGAGTCATACCAAAGACTATAAAAATGGGACCCATTGCCTCCCTGCTTGGCACTCAGTATCAAGGGTTGGAATTGGGGGTTAAATCACCAAAATGATTCCCGGGCGCGGCCACTGCTGCTGCCCACTGCTCCCCTCACCTCCCAGGGGGTGATCAAGGGTGATGGGTCAAATGCAGAGAATAATTTCGCCACACCTAGTGTGTGTGTGACAATCATTGGTACTTTAACTTTTAACTTTAACTTTATTATGATGATAGTATAAATTTATACCATTAACGTGAACCCCAACTTAAACAAGTGTAAAAACTTATTGGGGTGTTACCATTTAGTGGTCAATTGTACGGAATATGTACTGTACTGTGTAATCTACTAATAAAAGTTTCATTCAACCAATCAATCCCCCGATTCGTCACATTTCAGGTGTCTGGTAAACCGCGACGAATGGGGGCCACATGAGTTCCCTCACTACTGTAGTCCTCAACGTGGGTTTTTTTTCTTTGATAATGGATTAAATGACATGGTGTCGGCTCTTAAAGTGACAGAACCACTCTGCTACTTGGCAACCTCGTACGGCCTGATTAACAAGAGAGAGTGGATGTTGGTCAAAGCTGCAGTGAATGATTGAGAAAGTCTCCCGTCTCACTCCAATTGCACTTCATGGTGCAGCAGCAGGAATTTAACACCTTTCCTTTTGTCCGCAGAGAATCATTATCACATCCGAACATGCTATCTTCTCCACTTGATTCTGTTTCGCTCCCTGGAGAACATTTGGACCAAAAGGTTCGTCGCTGTCTTTCTGTGCTGCACTGCAAAAAGTGAAATCGGCTTATTTTCTGTCTGATAAGATAATTCTGCTCACTAAGCAAATTTTATGTTAGAGTGTTTTACTTGTTTTAAGTGTTTTGGTCCTAAATGATCTCAGTAAGATATTACAGCTTGTTGCTGAGATTTGATGAGCTATATTGAGTAAAACATGCTTGAAACTAGAATATCAAGTGTTGCAAAGCTGTGTCATCAACACTCACAAGTATAAAACTGTCATGTCTGTGTAGTCATGTTTTGTTTTAGTCATGTTTTGTTTAGTTATTGGACTCTTTAGTTTCTGGCTTTTCACTCCCTTGTCTTGTTTCCATGATTACCCATTAGTTTCACCTGTTCCACGTTTGGACTCATTGTGCACTCTTGTTTGTCACCATAGCAACCCATTAGTTTTCACCTGTCACGTCACGCACCTGCAGGCCCGGCCCTAACCAATCTGGCGCCCTAGGCAAGATTTTAGGTGGCACCCCCCCACATCGGCAGTGAAGTGTATATACTCACAAGAACCCGAATAGCTTTGTCTTTGACCTTTTTTTTTACTTACAACTATACCTAATATATAAAGGGGTGGAAAAGTGACGATTACCTGCAGGGCAAACATTAGCTAACCAGAAGGCAATAACAATGTAAACAAAAAACACCTGCTTAAAAGATCTAATACAAACATTTATATGCACGTACAACACTTAGAACTTTTAGCATATCAGTATGTGGAATTATGTTGTAACAAATAATATTTCTGTTAAATAGGCTTTACTTTGCATTTTAATTAACGTGGGATTATTTTTTGTATTTAGAAATAATAGTACCAACTAATTTTTTTTCTTTTTTTTTCTCCAACATTTGTGGCACTGGCGTGGCGCCCCCTGATGGACGGCGCCCTTAGCATTTGCCTATACGGCCTATGCCACGGGCCGGCCCTGCGCACCTGTTTCATTTTCGTTTTGAGTCACGCACCTGTTTTCGTTAATCATGTCTGTAGTATTTAAGTTCATTGTTTTCAGTTTGTCTTTCTGGTGACATCCCCACATTTATGCTTCTGCACATTTCTGACTCTTTTTTCATGTCCATCGTTCACGCTGCTCCTTTTTGTCCATGCCAAGTATGTTTTGTTTATTATTGCCACAGTTAGTGTTTTTTGTTGTTCATAGTTTTTGCCTTTGTGCAAGTATTTGTTTTCATAGCCAAGTTGTTTCTCCGCCACTGTGCGCGCTTTTCGTTTGTACTCTTTTTTTTTTTTGTCCTTTATTAGTGTAAAAAATAAATTATGTACTCTCATTGCCGTCTCGCCCGAGCCAACTTTCCGTTGCCTTCTAGAAAAACTAAACCCCAGGACCAAGTCATGACAAAAACTGCTTTTTTAAAGTATGAATTTCTTAGTTCAAGCATGAAAAAAAATCATGATTTTGACGCAATTGTGTCTCATAATTAAAACAGATGACAGCCAAATGGAATTTGCTGTTTTATTTTCAATGACACATTAGAAAATAGGTACTCATATAGTAGTACAGTTGGCACAGTACAGTAAACTGACAGTTAATATTTAAACATTTGACATTTCTAACAATTTTGAACAGAAATAGTTCATGCACATTCAGATGAATTCTTCAAAATTACAATTTAAAAAATGTTGGCCGAGGGCCGGGCTGTAAATATGTGCACTAATTGACTGAAAGAGCACGCACTTGGCGCGATGATGTCATGTTATCCATGGAAAAATGCATTTTTAGACAATATGATTTGCCTGAGCGGCTAGGAGACCCCGAGAGTAACAAGCGCTTGCCTTGTTGCCTTTCCATTAAGAACAATAAATTAGTTTTTAGTATAAGTTTGCTGGTTTCAAGAAAAGGCACTAGCATTTACTTCATTTAAGAATATTTTTCAACATATTGAGCAAAAAGGTCTCTTTTTTTCTACCAAGAAAAGTGCACTTGTTATTAGTGAGAATATACTTATTTTAAGGTAATTTTGGGTTCATTGAGGTTAGCTAATTAGGGACCGGATGTCCCTTTGCAAAAGGACAGAGGACCCCATTGTATTTCTAGCATTTTATTTATTTATTTTTTTCTTTATTATTATACCGCCGCCTCTTTGAGCTGTAATTTGACCCCCTTAACATGCTTCAAAACTCACAATATTTGACACACACATCAGGACTGGCAAAAATTGTGATCTAATCAAGAAACCAAACCCCAAAACTCAAAATTGCGCTCTAGCGCCCCCTAGGAAAAGACACAGACAAAACTGCCTGTAACTCCCACTACGAATGTCGGAGAGACATGAAACAAAAACCTCCATGTAGGTCTCACTTAGACCTAGATTTCATACACTGACATTCCCCAGCAAAAATCAACAGGAATTTTGCAATTCCCCCTTCAAAACAAAAGTTTTGTAAAAACAGTCACCTTTGCCTCTTTGAGCTGTAATTTGACCCCCTTAACATGCTTCAAAACTCACCAAACTGGACACACACATCAGGACTGGCGAAAATTGCGATCTACCAAAACTCAAAATTGCGCTCTAGCGCCCCCTAGGAAAAGACACAAACAAAACTGCCTGTAACTCCCACTACGAATGTCGGAGAGACATGACACAAAAACCTCTATGTAGGTCTCACTTAGACCTAGATTTCATACACTGACATTCCCCAGCAAAAATCAACAAGAAGTTTGCAATTCCCCCTTCAAAACAAAAGTTTTGTAAAAACAGTCACCTTTGCCTCTTTGAGCTGTAATTTGACCCCCTTAACATGCTTCAAAACTCACCAAACTGGACACACTCATCAGGACTGGCAAAAATTGTGATCTAATAAAAAACCAAACACCAAAACTCAAAATTGCGCTCTAGCGCCCCCTAGGACAAGACACAGACAAAACTGCCTGTAACTCCCACTACGAATGTCGGAAAGACATGAAACAAAAACCTTTATGTAGGTATCACTTAGACCTAGATTTCAAACACTAACATTCCCCAGCAAAAATCAACAGGAAGTGTGCAATTCCCCCTTCAAAACAAAAGTTTTGTAAAAACAGTCACCTTTGCCTCTTTGAGCTGTAATTTGACCCCCTTAACATGCTTCAAAACTCACCAAACTGGACACAAACATCAGGACTGGCAAAAATTGCGATCTAATAAAAAACCAAACCCCAAAACTCAAAATTGCGCTCTAGCGCCCCCTAGGAATAAAACACAGACAAAACTGCTCCTAGGAAGAAAACACAGACAAACTGCTTGTAACTCCCAGTAGGAATGTTGTAGAGACATGAAACAAAAACCTCTATGTAGGTCTCACTTAGACCTATATTTCATTCACTGACAACCCCCAGCAAAAATCAACAGGAAGTTTGCAATTCCCCCTTCAAAACAAAAGTTTTGTAAAAACAGTCACCTTTGCCTATCTGAGCTGTAATTTGACCCCCTTAACATGCTTCAAAACTCACCAAACTGGACACACACATCAGGACTGGCGAAAATTGCGATCTAATAAAAAACCAAACCCCAAAACTTAAAATTTCGCTCTAGTGCCCCCTAGGAAGAAAACACAGACAAAACTTCTCCTAGGAAGAAAACACAGACAAAACTGCTTGTAACTCCCAGTACGAATGTCGTAGAGACATGAAACAAAAACCTCTATGTAGGTCTCACTTAGACCTATATTTCATTCACTAACAACCCCCAGCAAAAATCTACAGGAAGTTTGCAATTCCCCCTTCAAAACAAATGTTTTGTAAAAACAGTCACCTTTGCCTCTTTGAGCTGTAATTTGACCCCCTTAACATGCTTCAAAACTCACCAAACTGGACACACACATCAGGACTGGCGAAAATTGCGATCTAATAAAAAACCAAACCCCAAAACTCAAAATTGCGCTCTAGCGCCCCCTAGGAAGAAAACACAGACAAATCTGCTCCTAGGAAGAAAACACAGACAAAACTGCTTGTAACTCCCAGTAGGAATGTCGTAGAGACATGAAAAAAAAACCTCTATGTAGGTCTCACTTAGACCTAGATTTCATTCACTGAAAACCCCCAGCAAAAATCTACAGGAAGTTTGCAATTCCCCCTTCAAAACAAAAGTTTTGTAAAAACAATCACCTTTGCCTCTTTGAGCTGTAATTTGACCCCCTTAACATGCTTCAAAACTCACCAAACTGGACACACACATCAGGACTGGCGAAAATTGAGATCTAATGAAAAACCAAACCCCAAAACTCAAAATTGCGCTCTAGCGCCCCCTAGGAATAAAACACAGACAAAACTGCTCCTAGGAAGAAAAAATAGACAAAACTGCTTGTAACTCCCACTACGAATGTCGGAGAGACATAAAACAAAAACCTCTATGTAGGTCTCACTTAGACCTAGATTTCATACACTGACATCCCCCAGCAAAAATCAACAGGAAGTTTGCAATTCCCCCTTCATATCAAAAGTTTTGTAAAAACAGTCACCTTTGCCTCTTTGAGCTGTAATTTGACCCCCTTAACATGCTTCAAAACTCACCAAATTGGACACACACATCAGGACTGGCAAGAATTGTGATCTAATAAAAAACCAAACCCCAAAACTCAAAATTGCGCTCTAGCGCCCCCTAGGAATAAAACACAGACAAAACTGCTCCTAGGAAGAAAAAACAGACAAAACTGCTTGTAACTGCCAGTAGGAATGTCGTAGAGACATGAAACAAAAACCTCTATGTAGGTCTCACTTAGACCTAGATTTCATTCACTGACATCCCCCAGCAAAAATCTACAGGAAGTTTGCAATTCCACCTTCAAAACAAAAGTTTTGTAAAAACAGTCACCTTTGCCTCTTTGAGCTGTAATTTGACCCCATTAACATGCTTCAAAACTCACCAAACTGGACACACACATCAGGACTGGCGAAAATTGCGATCTAATAAAAAACCAAACCCCAAAACTCAAACTTGCGCTCTAGCGCCCCCTAGGAATAAAACACAGACAAAACTGCTCCTAGGAAGAAAACAAAGACAAAACTGCCTGTAACTTCCAGTAGAAATGTCGTAGAGACATGAAACACCTTTTGTTAGATATATGTGTGCTAGTTCTAGCTATTAGGCTGTTCTAGTTAGGGATCGAGTCCCTTTGGGACAGAGGACCCTATTGAATTTCTAGCGTTTTATTATTATACCACCGCCTCTTTGATCTGTAATTTGACCCCCTTAACTGGCTTCAAAACTCACCAAATTGGACACACACATCAGGACTGGCAAAAATTGTGATCTAATCAAAAAACCAAACCCCAAAACTCAAAATTGTGCTCTAACGCTCCCTAGGAAGAAAAGACAGACAAAACTGCCTCTAACTCCCAGTAGGAATGTCGTAGAGACATGAAACAAAAACCTCTATGTAGGTCTCACTTAGACCTAGATTTAATTTACTGACAACCCCCAGCAAAAATCTACAGGAAGTTTGCAATTCCCCCTTCAAAACAAAAGTTTTGTTAAAACAGTCACCTTTGCCTCTTTGAGCTGTAATTTGACCCCCTTAACATGCTTCAAAACTCACCAAACTGGACACACACATTAGGACTGGCAAAAATTGCGATCTAATAAAAAAACAAACCCCAAAACTCAAAATTGCGCTCTAGCGCTTCCTAGGAATAAAACACAAACAAAACTGCTCCTAGGAAGAAAACACAGACAAAACTGTTTGTAACTCCCAGTAGGAATGTCGTAGAGACATGAAACAAAAACCTCTATGTAGGTCTCACTTAGACCTAGATTTAATTCACTGACAATTCCCAGAAAAAATCTACAGGAAGTTTGCAATTCCCCCTTCAAAACAAAAGTTTTGTAAAAACAGTCACCTTTGCCTCTTTGAGCTGTAATTTGACCCCCTTAACATGCTTCAAAACTCACCAAACTGGACACACACATCAGGACTGGCAAAAATTGCGATCTAATAAAAAACCAAACCCCAAAACTCAAAATTGCGCTCTAGCGCCCCATAGGAATAAAACACAGACAAAACTGCTCCTAGGAAGAAAAAACAGACAGAACTGCCTGTAACTTCCAGTAGGAATGTCTTAGAGACATGAAACAAAAACCTCTATGTAGGTCTTACTTAGACCTATATTTCATTCACCAACATCCCCCAGCAAAAATCAACAAGAAGTTTGCAATTCCCCCTTCAAAACAAATGTTTTGTAAAAACACTCACCTTTGCCTCTTTGAGCTGTAATTTGACCCCCTTAACATGCTTCAAAACTCACCAAACTGGACACACACATCAGGACTGGCAAAAATTGCGATCTAATAAAAACCAAACCCCAAAACTCAAAATTGCGCTCTAGCCCCCCCTAGGAAGAAAACAGACAAAACGGCTCCTTGGAAGAAAACACAGACAAAAACTGCTTGTAACTCCCAGTAGGAATGTCGGAGAGACATGAAACAAAAACCTCTATGTAGGTCTCACTTACACCTATATTTCATTCACTAACATTCCCCAGCAAAAATCTACAGGAAGTTTGCAATTCCCCCTTCAAAACAAATGTTTTGTAAAAACAGTCACCTTTGCCTCTTTGAGCTGTAATTTGACCCCCTTAACATGCTTCAAAACTCACCAAACTGGACACACACATCAGGACTGGCAAAAATTGTGATCTAATAAAAAACAAACCCCAAAACTCAAAATTGCGCTCTAGCGCCCCCTAGGAATAAAACACAAACAAAACTGCTCCTAGGAAGAAAACACAGACAAAACTGTTTGTAACTCCCAGTAGGAATTTCGTAGAGACATGAAACAAAAACCTTTATGTAGGTCTTACTTAGACCTATATTTTATTCACCAACATCCCCCAGCAAAAATCAACAGGAAATTTGCAATTCCCCCTTCAAAACAAAAGTTTTGTAAAAACACTCACTTTTGCCTCTTTGAGCTGTAATTTGACCCCCTTAACATGCTTCAAAACTCACCAAACTGGACACACACATCAGGACTGGCAAAAATTGCGATCTAATAAAAACCAAACCCCAAAACTCAAAATTGCGCTCTAGCGCCCCCTAGGAAGAAAACA
This sequence comes from Nerophis lumbriciformis, assembly GCF_033978685.3. Lineage (NCBI taxonomy): Eukaryota > Metazoa > Chordata > Actinopteri > Syngnathiformes > Syngnathidae > Nerophis > Nerophis lumbriciformis. Next base: position 39,128,333 of record NC_084571.2, on the reverse strand, counting down.
CAGACAAAACTGCTCCTAGGAAGAAAACACAGACAAAAACTGCTTGTAACTCCCAGTAGGAATGTCGTGGAGACATGAAACAAAAACCTCTATGTAGGTCTCACTTAGACCTATATTTCATTCACTGACATCCCCCAGCAAAAATCAACAGGAAGTTTTCAATTCCCCCTTCAAAACAAAGGTTTTGTAAAAACAGTCACCTTTGCCTATTTGAGCTGTAATTTGACCCCCTTAACATGCTTCAAAACTCACCAAACTGGACACACACATCAGGACTGGCAAAAATTGCGATCTAATAAAAAACCAAACCCCAAAACTCAAAATTGCGCTCTAGTGCCCCCTAGGAAGAAAACACATAGAAAACTGCTCCTAGGAAGAAAACAGACAAAACTGCCTGTAACTTCCAGTACGAATGTCGTAGAGACATGAAACAAAAACCTCTATGTAGGTCTCACTTAGACCTAGATTTCATTCACTGAAAACCCCCAGCAAAAATCTACAGGAAGTTTGCAATTCCCCCTTCAAAACAAAAGTTTTGTAAAAACAGTCACCTTTGCCTCTTTGAGCTGTAATTTGACCCCCTTAACATGCTTTAAAACTCATCAAACTGGACACACACATCAGGACTGGCAAAAATTGCGATCTAATAAAAAACCAAACCCCGAAACTCAAAATTGTGCTCTAGCGCCCCCTAGGTATAAAACACAGACAAAACTGCTCCTAGGAAGAAAAAGACAGACAAAACTGCCTGTAACTTCCAGTAGGAATGTCGTAGAGACATGAAACAAAAACCTCTATGTAGGTCTCACTTAGACCTATATTTCATTCACTGACATCCCCCAGCAAAAATCAACAGGAAGTTTGCAATTTCCCCTTCAAAACAAAAGTTTTGTAAAAACAGTTACCTTTTCCTCTTTGAGCTGTAATTTGACCCCCTTAACATGCTTCAAAACTCACCAAACTGGACACACACATCAGGACTGGCAAAAATTGTGATCTAATAAAAAACCAAACCCCGAAACTCAAAATTGCGCTCTAGCGCCCCCTAGGAAGAAAACACATACAAAACTGCTCCTAGGAAGAAAACAGACAAAACTGCCTGTAACTTCCAGTACGAATGTCGTAGAGACATGAAACAAAAACTTCTATGTAGGTCTCACTTAGACCTATATTTCATTCGCTGACATCCCCCAGCAAAAATCTACAGGAAGTTTGCAATTCCCCCTTCAAAACAAAAGTTTTGTAAAAACAGTCACCTTTGCCTCTTTGAGCTGTAATTTCTTTCTTTCTTTCTTTAGTTTATTTGGAACATGAACACACTTACATCATAATACATCACACAATTTCATATCATTTCATTTTACATCATGCCCGAAAAGGAGTAGGAAGAAGCAAAGCTTATTTAATCCTACCCCTTTCCCACTTCAAAGCGTTTACAAATATATAGAATCATTTACTGACCTTTTTATATAATAAAATAACATCTATGAATTAGTATACAACAGTTTTGTAATATGTAGTTAATTAATTAATTCAGTCATTATTAACATACTGAGATGAAGAATATCTTATTTTCAATAAGGTTGAAAGTATTTCTCATAATTCTTCTTTTTTGAACTCTGTACTCTGTAAGCAGTAGGAAGAAAACACATACAAAACTGCTCCTAGGAAGAAAACAGACAAAACTGCCTGTAACTTACAGTAGGAATGTCGTAGAGACATGAAACAAAAACCTCTATGTAGGTCTCACTTAGACCTAGATTTCATTCACTGAAAACCCCCAGCAAAAATCTACAGGAAGTTTGCAATTCCCCCTTCAAAACAAAAGTTTAGTAAAAATAGTCACCTTTTTTCAAACATTATTTCCTCTGAGCGCGTTTGTCGTGTCGGCTTCAAACTAGCACAGGAGAGAGATTGAACCCTTCTGATTAAAAGTTGATGAAAGAGTTTTAATTACTGCTCCGGTTTGGACTTTATGTGCCGTCAAAGTCGGTCCCATCCATCGCTATTGGCAGATAATTTTGCTTAGTTCAAGTAAAATACCCCTCCTTTTTGTATTTTTTTTTCTTGTTTTAGAACACTGACTTTTTGCAGTGTGCCTTGCTGTTTTTTGTTGTTTTTTTGGATTTGGCAGCAATAAAAAAAAAAGGACCAGCGGAGGCGATGCAAAGTTAAAATGTGCGACAAATGGAGGCGAGCCGAGGAGATGAGGGCAGAGGAAAATGCACAGTTGAAGTGTTTGGAAGAGCAAAATCAGCATTTATGCAAACACACATTTAAAAAAACTATACACAGTAATGTATGCGGTGTGTTTTGGTGTATGACCAATATCATCCATATCAGGATGTCACACTGGGCAAAGTCTTTTAGTCTTAAAAAAAAAAAAAAAAAAAAAAGTGACCGCCCCGTAGTGCTGTGAGGCTATTACATGGTCTAACAGAGCTCGACTAATAACATGGACAGACTGAGTCAACCTTCCAACTTATTTCCCAGATCATCACGTGTTGGATAGAAGACCCTTTTTTTATGAGCTTATCATACGCTTCATACCTCTCAGCCATGATTGTGCAAACACACATTCTCTATGACAGGCGTGACCGTGTATGACATTTGTGGCGCCCCCTATTGTTTGTGCACGGGATATTGTGGAAGATACAATGGGACCTCTTTTTGCATGATTCCATATATCGTCACATTTCTCTTAAATACAGTGATTCTAGACTTGCTGCTGTTACTGTAGATTCTGTGCTACTTTGTATTGTTGGCCTTTTTCTAGTTTTGTTAGCTTAATATGAGTCAAAAGGAAGCAATGGTCAACAAACTGTGAGTGCACCACAGGGCTAGTGACAGTGTGTGTGCGTTTGTGTGCGTAGTCTTGTATTTTACCCTTCTTGAGACGCCAAGAAGGAAAAGTATCTTCCATATGAGGAGGTGTGAACAAGTGATGACATAAATCATGGTCCCAAAATAAGGGTGGTCCCACCCAAAAGGGAGGGATTTTCCACATTGACTGTGTGTCGCTTTTAAAAGTGCTCCCCCCTCTGGTCAACATATGAAATAACAAGTGTGTGTAAGAAATTGAAATGCGTCCCCTATGGCCAAAATGTATTATATATATATATATATATATATATATATATATATATATATATATATATATATATATATATATATATATATATATATGTATGTGTGGGGAAAAAAATCACAAGACTATTTCATCTCTACAGGCCTGTTTCATGAGGGGGGGTACCCTCAATCATCAGGAGATTTTAATGGGAGCATTCGCATACCATGGTTTATATAGGGCACAGAGTGGGTGGGTACAGGCTGGCCTAGGGGCGTGGTGATTGGCTCATGTGTTACCTAGGAGGTGTTTCCGTCTATGGCGGCATGTTGTTACAATTTCGCTGAGCTTGTTGAGGGATGACAGGTCTGGACGGTAAATAATAAACAGTTTCTCTTTCAAGCATAGGTTGCATCTTTTATTACCACTATTGTAAGGTGTGCTGGATGCAAGAATTTGCCATGTTATTGAATATTCAACATTATTGTCTTTGAGGTCCCAAATGTGTTTGCTGAGTTCTGTGGTATTTCGCAGGTTTTTGTTCCTGAAAGAAGCCTTGTGGTTGTTCCATCTGGTTTTGAATTCTCCCTCGGTTAATCCTACATATGTGTCGGATGTGTTAATGTCCTTGCGTATTACCTTAGATTGGTAGACAACTGATGTTTGTAAGCACCCCCCGTTGAGAGGGCAATCAGGTTTCTTTCGACAGTTACATCCTTATATATATATATATATATATATATATATATATATATATATATATATATATATATATATATATATATATATATATGAAATACTTGACTTCGGGAATTCTAGCTGTAAATATACTCCTCCCCTCTTAACCACGCCCCCAACCACACCCCGCCCCATCCCAGACCACGCCCCCCGCCACCCCCACTTCCCGAAATCCGAGGTCTCAAGGTTGGCAAGTATGTTTTCGGGAAAGGCGCTGAATTTCGGGAGTCTCCCGGACAGAGAATAGAACAAGGATGGACAATTCAACCCTGAACTCAACAATGAGTAGATGAGTGTTATGTGTGTGTATATGTGTAAATAAATGAACACTGAAATTCAAGTATTTATTTTTATATATATATATATATATATATATATATATACATATAGCTAGAATTCACTGAAAGTCAAGTAGTCAAGTATTTCTTATATGTATATATATATATATATATGTATATATATATATATATATATATATATATATATATATATATATATATATATATATATATATATATATATATATATATATATGAAATACTTGACTTCGGGAATTCTAGCTGTAAATATACTCCTCCCCTCTTAACCACGCCCCCAACCACACCCCCGCCCCACCCCAGACCACGCCCCCCGCCACCCCCACCTCCCGAAATCGGAGGTCTCAAGGTTGGCAAGTATGTTTTCGGGAGAGGCGCTGAATTTCGGGAGTCTCCCGGACAGAGAATAGAACAAGGATGGACAATTCAACCCTGAACTCAACAATGAGTAGATGAGTGTTATGTGTGTGTATATATGTAAATAAATGAACACTGAAATTCAAGTATTTCTTTTTATATATATATATATATATATATATATATATATATATATATATATATATATATATATATATATATAGCTAGAATTCACTGAAAGTCAAGTAGTCAAGTATTTCTTATATGTATGTATATATTTATATATATATATATATATATATATATATATATATATATATATATATATATATATATATGAAATACTTGACTTCGGGAATTCTAGCTGTAAATATACTCCTCCCCTCTTAACTACGCCCCCAACCACGCCCCACCCCAGACCACGCCCCCCGCCACCCCCACCTCCCGAAATCGGAGGTCTCAAGGTTGGCAAGTATGTTTTCGGGAGAGGCGCTGAATTTCGGGAGTCTCCCGGACAGAGAATAGAACAAGGATGGACAATTCAACCCTGAACTCAACAATGAGTAGATGAGTGTTATGTGTGTGTATATGTGTAAATAAATGAACACTGAAATTCAAGTATTTATTTTTATATATATATATATATATATATATATATATATATATATATATATATATATATATATATATATATATATATATATTTATATATCCATCCATCCATTTTCTACCGCTTATTCCCTTTGGGGTCGCGGGGGGGCGCTGGAGCCTATCTCAGCTACAGTCGTATAATAAAAATAAAAATAAAATAAAATAAATAAAAAATAAAAAAAAATATATATATATATATATATATATATATATATATATATATATATATATATATATATATATATATATATATATATGTGTGTGTGGGAAAAAAATCACAAGACTATTTCATCTCTACAGGCCTGTTTCATGAGGGGGGGTTCCCTCAATCATCAGGAGATTTCATATATATATATATATATATATATATATATATATATAGCTAGAATTCACTGAAAGTCAAGTAGTCAAGTATTTCTTATATGTATATGTATATATATATCCATCCATCCATCCATTTTCTACCGCTTATTCCCTATATATATATATATATATGTATATGTATATATATATATATATATATATATATATATATATATATATATATATATATATATATATATATATATATATATATATATGAAATACTTGACTTCGGGAACTCTAGCTGTAAATATACTCCTCCCCTCTTAACCACGCCCCCAATCACGCCCCCCGCCCCACCCCCGACCACGCCCCCGCCACCCCCACCTCCCGAAATCGGCAAGTATGTTTTCGGGAGAGGCGCTGAATTTCGGGAGCTCCCCGGAAAATCCGGGAGGGTTGGCAAGTATGTGTAGATATGATATAGAAAGACATGTACAACACAGTTTAATGAAAAAACTCCTGGGTTTGTTTCCTGCTGATAAAGTAAGTTAGCACCACAGAGCAAACTCAAGTGTTTTATCATTCCCACTCTTTTCTCTTTTAAATTATTGAGCTCTTTCTTTCAAGTACTCTACTCCTCGCCCCTCCCATCACCATCAAAGCCGCTTCACCGCTCCTTCACCCATGTCTGCCGACCCTCCCTCCACCCACCCGACGTCGCCTCGTCCTGACGTTGACGGAATCGCTCGCACGTCCCTTCACTCTTTTCTCGCCTGCTTTTCTAAGCTCCCTACCCCGCTAACCCCTTTTTTTTTTCCTTTAATCTCCCCGGCTTGCCTGCAACACCCTCAATCTTTTTGTTGTTGTTTGGGCTCCAGCCCTTCCCTTCTTGGCTTCTGCTCATTCCTCGCCAGTGCTTCTCCGTAATGTCACGGCCCACAGATGGATGTCATTGAGTCGATGATGGGAGAAATGAGTCAAGGCAAGTGGCGGCCGGGAGGTAAGGCCGCCTTCACTATTGTGCGCCGCTACTCTGGCGCCAAGCAGACATTTTTTTTTTTTTTTAAAGATATTTAGTTCGCACTTTGCTTTACGTTCACACTTTAACTTGAAATAAAGGTATGCCAAAAACATACTTGCCAACCCTCCCGGATTTTCCGGGAGACTCCCGAAATTCAGCGCCTCTCCCGAAAACCTCCCGGGACGAATTTTCTCCCGAAAATCTCCCGAAATTCAGGCGGAGCTGGAAGCCACGCCCCCTCCAGCTCCATGCGGACCTGAGTGACGTCAGGTGCGCAACACCACGTAAATCGTTGGCCAACCAAAAAGTAAGCCCAGTACGCTATAGCCAACATTCACCAGGAGATGGCAACAGACAAACATAGATCACTCTATTACATTCCTCCCCTTTTAGAAATGTATAGAAGTTACTCAAAATAAATAAACAACCCAACCAAAAAATGCAGCAGCTCGATTAAAAAACTGTACTTAAGCCACATTCTTTTCTTTTTTTTGTAGTACTGAACTCTTAACCCTCATTTGTAAAAAAAATAACATGCTTATTATACAAACAGTATTTGTACACCTTTAACACAGATTTTTATACTGTCTTCAGGGATTCAGTTTTTTTGGTGGAACTCGAAACCTTTCTGGGTACCTGCGAAAGGGTGTTCAGCATGGTTAGAAAAATAGTGACAGAGAATAGAACAAGGATGGACAATTCAACCCTTAACTCAACAATGAGTAGATGAGTGTTATGTGTGTGTGTATATGTGTAAATAAATGAACACTGAAATTCAAGTATTTCTTTTATTTATATATATTTATATATATATATATATATATATATAGCTAGAATTCACTGAAAGTCAAGTATTTCTTATATATATATATATATATATATATATATATATATATATATATATATATATATATGTATGTATGTGTGGGAAAAAAATCACAAGACTATTTCACCTCTACAGGCCTGTTTCATGAGGGGGGTTCCCTCAATCATCAGGAGATTTTAATGGGAGCATTCACATACCATGGTTTATATAGGGCACAGAGTGGGTGGGTACAGGCTGGCGTAGGGGCGTGGTGATTGGCTCATGTGTTACCTAGGAGGTGTTTCCGTCTGTGGCGGCATGCTGTTACAATTTCGTTGCGCTTGTTGAGGGATGACAGGTCTGGACGGTAAATAATAAACAGTTTCTCTTTCAAGCATAGGTTGCATCTTTTATTACCACTATTGTAAGGTGTGCTGGATGCAAGAATTTGCCATGTTATTGAATATTCAACATTATTGTCTCTGAGGTCCCAAATGTGTTTGCTGAGTTCTGTGGTATTTTGCAGGTTTTTGTTCCTGAAAGAAGCCTTGTGATTGTTCCATCTGGTTTTGAATTCACCCTCGGTTAATCCTACATATGTGTCGGATGTGTTAATGTCCTTGCGTATTACCTTTGATTGGTAGACAACTGATGTTTGTAAGCACCCCCCGTTGAGAGGGCAATCAGGTTTCTTTCGACAGTTGCAGCCTTTGTTGGTTTTGGAGTCGCTCTGACCGGGGGCCGACGGCTCATTTGCAATTGTTTTGTTGTGGTTTGAGATAATTTGTCATATATTGTTCATACAGCTGTAGCTCAATTTAATGTTGTTCTTGTTGAATACTTTTCTTAGGGTGTTGCCTTTGGGGAAGTGTTTGTCAATCAGATTGAGGAATTTGTGTCCAATGTTAGTTGAGACGTTTTTGCTGTATGGGGGGTTGTACCAGATGATGTCGTTTCGTTTTCTGTTCTTTTTTGGCTGGTTTCCTGGCGTGGGTTCATAGGTGAGGGTGAAATTGTATCCGCTTTCATCAAGGGCTTTTTGGTACGGGGGGGTTGCTTGGTCAAATTCAGCTTTGCTAGATGACAGCATCGATAGCCTTTTATTAATTCCGGTAGGTATTCTTTTCGTGGTGGTGGGTGGGTGGTTGCTGTCATGGTGCACGTATTGGAGTGTTGTGTTGGGTTTCGTGAATGGTTGGTAGCTGTTATTTCTCAGGTTGAAACTGACGTCAAGGAAGTTGATGGTTTGCTTGTTGGCTTCAATCGTGATCCGTAGGCCGTTCTCTTTGAAAATTTGGCATATGCGCTTCTTGGTATTCTCGCTGCTCCTTGGCGAGGCGCGACACACTGCCAGTCCGTCATCACGGTAAATACCAAGGTTCAGATATATATATATATATATATATATATATATATATATATATATATATATATATATATATATATATATATATTGTTGCGTTTTGGACCAGTTGTTCCTCCCAGGGAATTCAAGTCACAAGTCGCTCCCAAGCTCTTTACGACACTTAAAGCTGAGTTGAAAAAACCACCAGAGACAGAATAGGTATTTTGTTGTATATTTTCAAAGCTTTGCAAATATACTTTTTTTTTAGACCAGTCCAGCATAGAACATTCTATCGCGCCGCCAAAAATGGTCTTCCTTCCCAACCCCAAAACCCTCTCTCTTGTCCCTTCTCTGTAGACAAAACAAATGCTAGTCAAAACACATTCCAAAGAACTCAAGGTTAACACACACAGTTTACTTGCAGAGAAACAGAAAGAGAATAAATGGAAAAACACGAGCTGTTTTCAAATATGACTATGAAATAAAATAAGTACAACTTAAATTCGGATACATGTAAATATCTGCCTCCGACAATATACATATATATATATATATATATATATATATATATATATATATATATATATATATATATATATATATATATATGAAATACTTGACTTGGTGAATTCTAGCTGTAAACATACTCCTCCCCTCTTAGCCCCGCCCCCCAACCTTAATCCGTCTTTGTGGGGACATTGTTGATTGTCATGTCATGTTCGGATGTACATTATGGACGCCGTCTTTGCTCCAAAGTAAGTCTTTGCTGTCGTCCAGCATTCTGTTTTTGTTTACTTTGTAGCCAGTAGAGTTTTAGTTTCGTTCTGCATAACCTTCCCTAAGCTTCAATGCCTTTTCTTATTGGCACTCACCTTTTGTTTATTTTTGGTTTAAGCATTAGACACCTTTTTACCTGCACCCTGCCTCCCGCTGTTTCCGACATCTACAAAGCAATTATCTACCGGCTCCCACCTACTGATATGGAAGAGTATTACACGGTCAGACAGCACCGACACTCAACAACAACACATCATTCGCAGACTATAATTACTGGTTTGCAAAAAATATTTTTAACCCAAATAGGGAAAATTATCGTGGGATCACACTCCTCAGCCTTCCCGGTAAGGTCTATTCAGGTGTACTGGAGAGGAGGCTACGCCGGATAGTCGAACCTCGGATTCAGGAGGAACAGTGTGGTTTTCGTCCTGGTCGTGGAACTGTGGACCAGCTCTATACTCTCGGCAGGGTTCTTGAGGGTGCATGGGAGTTTGCCCAACCAGTCTACATGTGCTTTGTGGACTTGGAGAAGGCATTTGACTGTGTCTCTTGGGAAGTCCTGCGGGGAGTGCTCCGAAAGTATGGGGTATCGGACTGTCTGATTGTGGCGGTCCGCTCCCTGTATGATCAGTGTCAGAGCTTGGTCCGCATTGCCGGCAGTAAGTCGGACACGTTTCCAGTGAGTGTTAGACTCCGCCAAGGCTGCCCTTTGTCTCCGATTCTATTCATAACTTTTATGGACAGAATTTCTAGGCGCAGTCACGGCGTTGAGGGGATCCGGTTTGGCGGCTGCAGGATTGGGTCTCTGTGTTTTGCAGATGATGCTGTCCTGATGGCTTCATCTGGCCAGGATCTTCAGCTCTCACTGGACCGGTTCGCAGCCGAGTGTGAAGCGACTGGGATGGGAATCAGCACCTCCAAGTCCGAGTCCATGGTTCTCGCCCGGAAAAGGGTGGAGTGCCATCTCCGGGTTGGGGAGGAGACCCTGCCCCGAGTGGAGGAGTTCAAGTACCTCAGAGTCTTGTTCACGAGTGAGGGAAGAGTGGATGGTGAGATCGACAGGCGGATCGGTGCGGCGTCTTCAGTAATGCGGACGCTGTATCGATCCGTTGTGGTGAAGAAGGAGCTGAGCCGGAAGGCAAAGCTCTCAATTTACCGGTCGATCTACGTTCCCATCCTCACCTATGGTCATGAGCTTTGGGTTATGACCGAAAGGAGCCAGATGAGGTGGTTCGGGCATCTGGTTAGGATGCCACCCGAACGCCTCCCTAGAGAGGTGTTTAGGGCACGTCCGACCGGTAGGAGGCCACGGGGAAGACCCAGGACACGTTGGGAAGACTATGTCTCCCGGCTTGGTCCGCATTGCCGGCAGTAAGTCGGACCCATTTCCAGTGAGGGTTGGACTCCGCCAAGGCTGCCCTTTGTCGCCCATTCTGTTCATAACTTTTATGGACAGAATTTCTAGGCGCAGTCAAGGCGTTGAGGGGATCTGGTTTGGTGGCTGCAGGATTAGGTCTCTGCTTTTTGCAGATGATGTGGTACTGATGGCTTCATCTGGCCAGGATCTTCAGCTCTCACTGGATCGGTTCGCAGCCGAGTGTGAAGTGACTGGGATGGGAATCAGCACCTCCAAGTCCGAGTCCATGGTTCTCGCCCGGAAAAGGGTGGAGTGCCATCTCCGGGTTGGGCAGGAGACCCTGCCCCAAGTGGAGGAGTTCAAGTACCTCGGAGTCTTGTTCACGAGTGAGGGAAGAGTGGATGGTGAGATCGTGCGGTGTCTTCAGTAATGTGGACGCTGTATCGATCTGTTGTGGTGAAGAAGGAGCTGAGCCGGAAGGCGAAGCTCTCAATTTACCTGTCGATCTACATTCCCATCCTCACCTATGGTCATGAGCTTTGGGTTATGACCGAAAGGACAAGATCACGGGTACAAGTGGCCGAAATGCGGCCGGGTGGCGGGACTCTCCCTTAGAGATAGGGTGAGAAGCTCTGCCATCCTGGAGGAACTCAAAGTAAAGCCGCTGCTCCTCCACATGGAGAGGAGCCAGATGAGGTGGTTCGGGCATCTGGTCAGGATGCCACCCGAACGCCTCCCTAGAGAGGTGTTTAGGGCACGTCCGACCGGTAGGAGGCCACGGGGAAGACCCAGGACACGTTGGGAAGACTATGTCTCCCGGCTTGGTCCATATTGCCGGCAGTAAGTCGGACCCATTTCCAGTGAGGGTTGGACTCCGCCAAGGCTGCCCTTTGTCGCCCATTCTGTTCATAACTTTTATGGACAGAATTTCTAGGCGCAGTCAAGGCGTTGAGGGGATCTGGTTTGGTGGCTGCAGGATTAGGTCTCTGCTTTTTGCAGATGATGTGGTCCTGATGGCTTCATCTGGCCAGGATCTTCAGCTCTCACTGGATCGGTTCGCAGCCAAGTGTGAAGCGACTGGGATGGGAATCAGCACCTCCAAGTCCGAGTCCATGGTTCTCGCCCGGAAAAGGGTGGAGTGCCATCTCCAGGTTGGGGAGGAGACCCTGGAGGAGTTCAAGTACCTCAGAGTCTTGTTCACGAGTGAGGGAAGAGTGGATGGTGAGAGCGACAGGCGGATCGGTGCGGGGTCTTCAGTAATGCGGACGCTGTATCGATCTGTTGTGGTGAAGAAGAAGCTGAGCCGGAAGGCAAAGCTCTCGATTTACCGGTCGATCTACGTTCCCATCCTCACCTATGGTCATGAGCTTTGGGTTATGACCGAAAGGACAAGATCACGGGTACAAGCGGCCGAAATGAGCTTCCTCCGCCGGGTGGCGGGGCTCTCCCTTAGAGATAGGGTGAGAAGCTCTGCCATCCGGGAGGAGCTCAAAGTAAAGCCGCTGCTCCTCCACATGGAGAGGAGCCAGATGAGGTGGTTCGGGCATCTGGTCAGGATGCCACCCGAACGCCTCTCTAGAGAGGTGTTTAGGGCACGTCCGACCGGTAGGAGGCCACGAGGAAGACCCAGGACACGTTGGTCTGCATTGCCGGCAGTAAGTCGGACCCATTTCCAGTGAGGGTTGGACTCCGCCAAGGCTGCCCTTTGTCGCCCATTCTGTTCATAACTTTTATGGACAGAATTTCTAGGCGCAGTCAAGGCGTTGAGGGGATCAGGTTTGGTGGCTGCAGGATTAGGTCTCTGCTTTTTGCAGATGATGTGGTACTGATGGCTTCATCTGGCCAAGATCTTCAGCTCTCACTGGATCGGTTCGCAGCCGAGTGTGAAGTGACTGGGATGGGAATCAGCACCTCCAAGTCCGAGTCCATGGTTCTCGCCCGGAAAAGGGTGGAGTGCCATCTCCGGGTTGGGGAGGAGACCCTGCCCCGAGTGGAGGAGTTCAAGTACCTCGGAGTCTTGTTCACGAGTGAGGGAAGAGTGGATGGTGAGATCGTGCGGTGTCTTCAGTAATGTGGACGCTGTATCGATCTGTTGTGGTGAAGAAGGAGCTGAGCCGGAAGGCAAAGCTCTCAATTTACCTGTCGATCTACGTTCCCATCCTCACCTATGGTCATGAGCTTTGGGTTATGACCGAAAGGACAAGATCACGGGTACAAGCGGCCGAAATGCGGCCGGGTGGCGGGATTCTCCCTAAGAGATAGGGTGAGAAGCTCTGCCATCCGGGAGGAACTCAAAGTAAAGCCGCTGCTCCTCCACATGGAGAGGATCCAGATGAGGTGGTTCGGGCATCTGGTCAGGATGCTTAGACTTAGACTTAGACTTAGACTTAGAAAATCTTTATTGTCCCCGAGGGGCAATTTGGTTTGCAGCAGTAGTCATTAAAAAACAAGGTTCAACAGTAAAACGAGGTATAACAGTAAAAAACAAGGTACAACAGTAAAAACGAAGTACAACAGTAAAAAAAGGTACAACAATAAAACAAGGTACAAATACATAAAATACATACAACATACAACCCATCATGAAAGCATTGAGCTAAAAACATTTGTAAAACAATAAAAACTAATCATCACACGTCGATTCCCACTAAAGTGACTGCATAGCAGCTAAACTTGTTTAAGAAGCTCATTTATAAAGGCCACAGCTGAGGGATTCCACCCGGACGCCTCCTTAAGGGAGGTGTTTCGGGCACGCTTGACCGGTATGAGGCCACAGGGAAGACCCAGGACACGTTGGGAAGACTATGTCTCCCGGCTGGCCTGGGAACGCCTCGGGATCTCCCGGGAGGAGCTGGACGAAGTGGCTGAGGAGAAGGAAGTCTGGGCTTCCCTGCTTAGGCTGCTGCCCCCGCGACCTGACCTCGCATAAGCGCATACTTGCCAACCCTCCCGGATTTCCCGGGAGACTCCCGAAATTCAGCGCCTCTCCCGAAAACCTCCCGGGACAAGTTTTCTCCCGAAAATCTCCCGAAAATCAGGCGGACTCAGGTCCATGCGGACCTGAGTCCCTAACCCACAATATAAAGTGTGCCTGCCCAATCACGTTATAACTGTAGAATGATGGAGGGCGAGTTCTTAGTTCCTTATGTGGGTTTATTGTTAGGCAGTTTCATTAACGTCCTCCCAGCGCGGCAACAACACAAAACAACAGCAGTCACGTTTTTGTCTACCGTAAAGCAGTTCGTCTGCCGTAAACAGCAATGTTGTGACACTCTTAAACAGGACAATACCGCCATCTAGTGCATTTGATGAAAGGACTTTTGTGCGTGCCACACATCAATGCATCATCAGAGAGGGTGTTTAGCATGGTTAGAAAAATAGTGACAGAGAATAGAACAAGGATGGACAATTCAACCCTTAACTCAACAATGAGTAGATGAGTGTTATGTGTGTGTATATGTGGAAATAAATGAACACTGAAATTCAAGTATTTCTTTTATATATATATATATATATATATATATATATATATATATATATATATATATATATATATATATATATATATATATATATATATAAAAATTAAAATACAATTTTGAAACATAGTTTATCTTCAATTTCGACTCTTTAAAATTCAAAATTCAACCGACAAAAAGAAGAGAAAAACTAGCTAATTTGAATCTTTTTGAAAAAATTAAAAAAAAGAATTTATGGAACATCATTAGTAATTTTTCCTGATTAAGATACATTTTAGAATTTTGATGACATGTTTTAAATTGGTTAAAATCCAATCTGCACTTTGTTAGAATATTTAACAAATTGGACCAAGCTATATTTCTAACAAAGACAAATCAGTATTTCTTCTAGATTTTCCAGAACAAAAATTTTAAAAAGAAATTCAAAATACTTTGAAATAAGATTTAAATTTGATTCTACAGATTTTCTAGACTTGCCAGAATAATTTTTTTGAATTTTAATCATAGTAAGTTTGAAGAAATATTTCACAAATATTCTTCGTCGAAAAACCAGAAGCTAAAATATTTATTATTCTTTACAATAAAAAATAAATACATTTACTTGAACATTGATTTAAATTGTCAGGAAAGAAGAGGAAGAAATTTAAAAGGTAAAAAGCTATATTTGTTTAAAAATCCTAAAATCATTTTTAAGGTTGTATTTTTTCTCTAAAATTGTATTTCTAAAAGTAATAAGAAGCAAAGTAAAAAAAATAAATGAATTTATTTAAACAAGTGAAGACCCATCCATCCATCCATTTTCTACCGCTTATTCCAAGTGAAGACCAAGTCTTTAAAATATTTTCTTGGATTTTCAAATTCTATTTGAGTTTTGTCTCTTTTAGAATTAAAAATGTCGAGCAAAGCGAGACCAGCTTGCTAGTAAATAAATACAATTTAAGAAATACTTGACTTTCAGTGAATTCTAGCTATAAATGTATATTTATTTTATATATATATATTTATTTATTTTTTTATCCATGCATCCATCCATCCATCCATTTTCTACCGCTTATTCCCTTTGGGGTCGCGGGGGGCGCTGGAGCCTATCTCAGCTACAATCGGGCGGAAGTATATATATATATATATATATATATATATATATTTTTTTTTTTTTTTTTTTATAGCTCTTATTACTTTATTATGACGGCACACCACTGGTGGGTGCAGCAGGATAACTCGGGCTTTATTAAAATGTAAAAAATATAAAATGTAAAAAAAAATTTAAACTAATTTACAAAAAAATTTCAAAAATGTACACTATGATGGGATGAATTAGTTGTGTTTTTGTTGTATTTTTCACATATTTATAGTGTTAAAAAAATGTAAATAATGTAAAAAAAAAATGCAAAACAAAAACTTTAAAAATTTACAAAATGTAATATTTAAAAAAATTTAAAATTTAAAATTTAAAAATTTAAAAAGCTATAAATGTATATTTATTATATATATATATATATATATATATATATATATATATATATATATATATATATATATATATAATAAATATATATATAAAATAAATATACATTTATAGCTAGAATTCACTGAAAGTATATATATATATATATATATAAAATAAATATACATTTATAGCTAGAATTCACTGAAAGTCAAGTATTTCTTATATATATCTGAAATCTGAAATACTTGACTTAGTATTTCGTCAAGTATTTCTCATATATATATATATATATATATATATATATATATATATATATATATATTTATTTTTTTTATAGCTCTTATTACTTTTATTTGTAATTATGACGGCACACCACTGGTGGGTGCAGCAGGATAACTCGGGCTTTATTAAAATGTTAAAAATGTAAAATGTAAAAAAAATTCAAACTAATTTACAAAAAAATGGCAAAAATGTACACTATGATGGGATGAATTAGGTTTGTTTTTGTTGTATTTTTCACATATTTATAGTGTTAAAAAATGTAAATAATGTAAAAAATGCAAAACAAAAACTTTAAAAATTTACAAAATTTAATATTTAAAAGAATTTTAAATTTAAAATTTAAAAATTTAAAAAGCTATAAATGTATATTTTATATATATATATATATATATATATATAATAAATATATATATAAAATAAATATACATTTATAGCTACAATTCACTGAAAGTATATATATATATATATATATATATATATATATATATATATATATATATATATATATATAAAATAAATATACATTTATAGCTAGAATTCACTGAAAGTCAAGTATTTCTTATATATATCTGAAATCTGAAATACTTGACTTAGTATTTCGTCAAGTATTTCTCATATATATATATATATATATATATATATATATATATTTATTTATTTATTTATTTTTTTATAGCTCTTATTACTTTTATTTGTAATTATGACGGCACACCACTGGTGGGTGCAGCAGGATAACTCGGGCTTTATTAAAATGTAAAAAATGTCAAATGTAAAAAAAATTCAAACTAATTTACAAAAAAATGTCAAAAATGTACACTATGATGGGATGAATTAGTTGTGTTTTTGTTGTATTTTTCACATATTTATAGTGTTAAAAAATGTAAATAATGTAAATAATGTAAAAAATGCAAAACAAAAACTTTAAAAATTTACAAAATGTAATATTTAAAAAAATTTAAAATTTAAAATTTAAAAATTTAAAAAGCTATAAATGTATATTTATTTTATATATATATATATACATACATACATATATATATATATATATATATATATATATATATATATATATATATATATATAAAATAAATATACATTTATAGCTAGAATTCACTGAAAGTCAAGTATTTCTTATATATATCTGAAATCTGAAATACTTGACTTAGTATTTCGTCAAGTATTTCTCATATATATATATATATATATATATATATATATTTTTTTTTTTATTTTTTTTTATAGCTCTTATTACTTTTATTTGTAATTATGACGGCACACCACTGGTGGGTGCAGCAGGATAACTCGGGCTTTATTAAAATGTAAAAAATGTAAAATGTAAAAAAAAAATTAAATTAATTTACAAAAAAATGTCAAAAATGTACACTATGATGGGATGAATTAGTTGTGTTTTTGTTGTATTTTTCACATATTTATAGTGTTAAAAAATGTAAATAATGTAAAAAATGCAAAACAAAAACTTTAAAAATTTACAAAATGTAATATTTAAAAAAATTAAAAATAAAAAATTTAAAAAGCTATAAATGTATATTTATTTTATATATATATATATATATATATATATATATATATATATATATATACATATATATATATATATATATATATATATATATATATAAAATAAATATATATATATAAAATAAATATACATTTATAGCTAGAATTCACTGAAAGTATATATATATATATATAAAATAAATATACATTTATAGCTAGAATTCACTGAAAGTCAAGTATTTCTTATATATATCTGAAATCTGAAATACTTGACTTAGTATTTCGTCAAGTATTTCTTATATATATATATATATATATATGTATGTGAAATACTTGACTTGGTGAATTCTAGCTGTAAATATACTCCTCCCCTCTTAACCACGCCCCCAACCACGCCGCCCCCCACCTCCCGAAATCGGAGGTCTCAAGGTTGGCAAGTATGCATAAGCGTAAGAAGACGGATGGATGGATAGGTGAAATTAGATCATCTCCCACGGCACACCAGACTGTATCTCACGCGGCACAGTGGTTGAAAAACACTGATGTAGACCACAAGGAAGTCTTTTAGAAAATAAATCATAACAACATGACTCCGGAAAAATACGGTATCTTTTTTTTTTCCCCCCCATTTTAGTAGCGACCCACCAGTGTAATGCAGCCTGTATAGCACCGTGGTAATGTCTCATGTAAAAATGCCATCCACGCTCGCCACTTGCAACGCCAAGGCCATTCAGACGGGCGCTCTAATGGCGTCCCATTACCATCCCCCCCAAAGGAGCGCTCTTTGTGCCGACACGTGCATTGTGCGGCCGTGTCATTATGTCACCTGGAACAAAGTGTATTGCCTGCGAGATAGGATGTGAACATTTGTCGCCGGGTAGCTCCCCGTCTTCTTTCTCGGCGAATGGTCAAATCATGGCGGAGAAGGAATAACAATGACACCTTTTTATTCCCCCGCGCTGCTTTTCCATCACTGGGAGCAATGAAGCAAATGTGGAGGTAATAGCGGCGTCCCCAAAACCTCATCAAGGACACATTTTGCTTAAGCGCAATTACAACACGGAGATAATCGATATGAGCTCTCTATTAAATACGAGGATTTTGCAACGTGTCATCTCCCTTTATCGCAGCACGCCGCGGTTGTGGAATCGATCCAATCAGGGAAACTTTTAAAGTACACAAAAACAGTAAATATCTCCCCCGGACTTTAGCACACAAAGGTGTCGATGCATGGAGGATTTGGACTGGAAATGTGTTTGTTTGAGCGAGAGACAGATGTTTGCTCGGCCGCAAAGACAATACATTGAGTGGGAAGTGCTTCTGGAGAGCCTCCCACTGCTTTTTTTAAAACACAACATGGCGAGATGTTTCCCTTCCGTTGAATCTACATTGTGTGGAAAAAACAGGAAGTGAAACTATGGAGATGGTCCCCATATTGCACTCTTCTATGAAGAGTTATTAATGCCTGGGTGTTGTTGATAAATGGCAGAGGTGGGACCAAGTCATTGTTTTGCAAGTCACAAGTAAGTCTCAAGTCTTTGCCCTCAAGTCCGAGTCAAGTCCCGAGTCAAGACAGGCAAGCCCCGAGTCAAGTCCAAAGTCAAGACTGGAAAGTCTCAAGTCAAGTCCTAAGTCCTGCATTTTGAGTTTCGAGTCCTTTCAAGTCCTTTTAACCACAGACTAATATATTAACACAGATTGTGTATGCTTTTCAAACGCTGTATTTATTTATTAAAACAAGTGCATTTTAAATTGCAGGAAAGAAAATTGTGCTGACATTGCACTTTATAATAGCACTATTAACCAGTCATTTTAAACATGAACTCATTCCTTTACAGAACAAACACATTGAAAAATAAAGTGCAAATGTACTTATTTGTACAAAAGTGTTAACATTGAAAAAACATGACATATACGTGAACATAACAAAAAAGTTGTACTTAGGGCCCTATGCTGCATTGCATTTGCAAAAGACCAAATTAGCCAAGAGTCTGTCAGTCATTTGTGCACGATGGGGGCGTAGTATGATGCCACCATGGCTGAAAACTCGCTCCACTGGAGCACTGGAGGCAGGCACTGCCAAGACTCTCATGGCCACTTGGAACAGTGAAGGAAGAGTCTTCATGTTCAATGCCCAGAACAAAAGGGGGGAGAGAGGTTTTTTGGGTTGGTGCACTACTTGTAAGTGTATCTTGTGTTTTTTATGTTGATTTAATTAAAAAAATAAAAAAATAAAAAAATAAATATTTCTTGTGCGGCCCGATACCAATCGATCCACGGACCAGTACCGGGCCGCGGCCCGGTGGTTGGGGACCACTGAGGTAAACAACCAACAGTATGTCGGAAAGCTAGCTAAAACGGTACACATATTCATAATATAGTATACATTTTAACTGACCTTTATTTTACTATTTTTGTCTTTTTTTAGGTGGCTAAAATACGCGGTGCTGCTGACCGCCGTCTAACGTTACGTGTGATATATTGACTAACGTAACCCTGCTTAAAAAAAATCACTGAACAAAAAGTATGAATAAGGTAGTGAACTGCAACAGATTCCCGTGTTTGCAATAACGTTATAACGTTAGCAGTGAGTTTACAGCCTCACTGATTTAACTACACAGCAAATAAAAGTCACGTTACTTAGCCAATAAACGTTATCTTAAATTCAAAACTTACCGTTCTTTGTGCAACTTCAAATGCCGGACGAAGTTGGAAGTTGTTGCCTCTCCATCAGTCATTTTGGAACCGCATGTGTTGCATACTGCAAACCGTTTTGTGTTGACCACCTCGTAATTTTTATACCCAAACAAAATTATTTTAGGTATCATTTTTTGTTAACTGGCGTGTGGTTTGGACATGTCTTCTTCGTTGGTTGTCCTGCAATTTGATTGGATGAATGCTGTGTGATGAAAACAAAGTAGATCTAATTTGATTGGCTGTTGTACTGAGACCACACCAGCTGACACACGCAACGCTGATAGACAAGTACACGATGAAAAATACGGAGCGCTCCCGAATAACTTTTTCATCTTTGGGTTTTGGCGAAAGTAGCAAGTCATGTCAAGTCATGTCAATTCAAAAGGCTCAAGTCCAAGTGAAGTCACAAGTCATTGATGTTAAAGTCTAAGTCGAGTTGCAAGTCTTTTTACATTTTGTCAAGTCGAGTCTAAAGTCATCAAATTCATGACTCGAGTCTGACTCGAGTCCAAGTCATGTGACTCGAGTCCACACCTCTGATAAATGGTAAATGGTAACGTAATGTTAACGTGACGTCATCTGTGACGTGCTACGTGGATTGGATCCAGAAGCAAGATAGCCGAAACTTGCCAGGTACAAAACTTACTAGCCTATATAAATCAACCATTTATAAATACACATTAGTAGGCTAAATGAACCTCTTCAACAATTTGCATAGTAGAGTTTTAACTTGCACTTACAGATGTAGCGACCGACCGTAGTTACTGACAGTGGTTTTCTGAAGTGTTCCTGAGCCCATGTGGTGATATCCTTTACACACTGATGCGGCACCGCTTGAGGGATCCAAGTTCTGTAACATCACGGCTTGCGTGCAGTGATTTCTCCAGATTCTCTGAACCTTTTGATGATATTACGGACCGTGGATGGCGAAATCCCTAAATTCCAGTTTAAGAAATGTTGTTCTTAAACTGTTCGACAATTTTTTGACATCCTTGTTTGTGAATGACTGAGCATTTCATGGAAGCTGCTTTTATACCCAATCATGGCACCCACCTGTTCCCCAATTTGCCTGTTCACCTGTGGGATGTTCCAAATAAGTCTTTGATGAGCATTCCTCAACTTTCTCAGTCTTTTTTGCCACTTGTGCCAGCTTTTTTGAAACATGTTGCAGGCATCAAATTCCAAATGAGCTAATATTTGCAAAAAAATAACGTTTTCCAGTGGGAACATGAAATATCTTGTCTTTGCAGTCTATTCAATTGAATATAAGTTGAAAAGGATTTGAAAATCATTGTATTCTGTTCACTGGTTTTGGGTGTTGTATTATCATCTACAATTTAGACAAAATAACCCTTTATAACTGTTTCTTAACCATAGGGCCAGGGCCCATTGTTGGGCAGCGGTCTGTTTCTCACAGTGACGTGCAGTCACTAGAGGCAGGTGAGGCGGGGCCTCACCTGCCATCATGGGAAAAAAAAAAATGTAAAAAGAAAAAAAATAAATGAAATTGTTATATGTATCCAGTGATTATACTATAAAGTTATTTTCCATTTAACTTCACCAGTTTTAGATTATTTTTATTCAAAATCGCTGAATTTTCACATTTGCCGTTCAAATACTGAGAAGAGACGGTGCGGTGATCGGCAGCCAGTTGAGGCACGTCACTCAGTGCCTCAACATGGATTCCGGACTCGGCTAACTGCTGGCCTGCTGTGCAGTGAGACCGTATTGCTATATGAATTATATTATACATTTCCATAGTTTAGTTAGCTGAGGTATATAATGTACAGTGTATTTTGTCAACAACTGTATGTGTGTAAAGTATTTATTGTGCTGAGCGATCATAAAACGGCTGCAAAAGACGCACCGGCTGAGGCTCCAGTAGCCCCGCCTCCTGCACCCCCGCCGTAGAACTGTTATATCAACTAAAGCCCACACTTAAACTTTCCACGTGCAAGATTGAATCTATTTAAAAAAGTTATTTCATAAGAAGCCAAAAAGTGCAAAAACAATAATGTTCGTGTTGGAGGAGTTGTGAATGACTGCAGGGCCACAACATTAGGTACACCTGCAGACTGCAGGTGTACCTAATTCACAACTCCTCCAACACGAACATTATTGTTTTTGCACTTTTTGGCTTCTTATTAAATAACTTTTGTAACCTATTTTCATGGGCTTTCCTCTTTGTGATGTTAAGTTGCTGTTATGCGCTGTTATACAGTATATGCCTCGAGCTCTTATTTTGAAGGCGCTAAGAGCGGAAGTGATGACATGGGGTGGAGCGGAAGTTTTTGAACGAAGGTAAATAAAGTGGTCCTCGTGTAAACTGGAGCCTCCGTGTTTGTTGTTTTGTAGTTTCATACAGTATAGGCGACATTTATAAACCCTCGGTTACACTTTTTTAAATAGATTCAATCTTGCACGTGGAAAGTTGAAGTGAGGGCTTTAGTTGTGGCGCATGGACTTCATTTATAAGTAAAGGTAAGACCATAATAACGTTTTTTTTTATTAAATGTGCTTTTTTTTGTGCTACAGTTTGTATGTGTAAAGTTAAAGTTAAGTTAAAGTACCAATGATTGTCACACACACACTAGGTGTAATGAAATTTGTCGTCTGTATATGACCCATCCCCTTGTTGACCCCCTGGGAGGTGAGGGGAGCAGTGGGCAGCAGCGGCGCCTCGCCCGGGAATAATTTTTGGTGATTTAACCCCCAATTCCAAGCCTTGATGCTGAGTGCCAAGCAGGGAAGAATGCTGGTATGAGCTTTTAAACATAACCCGTTAACTGCTGCCAATCAAATGGTGAATAAGATACTCTTTAGGGTTCATATGTTTGTAAATCTGACTGTGATGAAGTCAGTGCCTCACCAGCCATCAACCTCACCGCACGTCACTGGTTTCTCAGCTGTGGTCCTCTAGGCCCCAGCTGTACCTCGTTGTAATACGCTTTTCCACCACTTGCGGCAGTAATGACGATACCAAACAAAGAGAGGAAGTCTGGAGCTAAAGTCTTAAAGAAGTCTCTTAAGCGCAAAAATTATAACTAAAGTGGTAAAGCTGCATTTTCATTTGCACTTTAATTTTATTGACAGTTTAAGAAACCTAGTTATTATTGTTCATTATCAATGCATTTGTTTTAGCGCTGCGTAATTGTATGTACTTTTATATATATATATATATATGTATATATACCGTATTTTCCGCACCATAAGCCGCCCTGGGTTATAAGCCGCGCCTTCAATGAACGGCATATTTCAAAACTTTGTCCACCTATAAGCCGCCCCGTGTTATAAGCCGCATCTAACTGCGCTAAAGGGAATGTCAAAAAAACAGTCAGATAGGTCAGTCAAACTTTAATAATATATTAAAAACCAGCGTTCTAACAACTCTGTTCACTCCCAAAATGTACGGCAATGTGCAAATGTGCAATCACAAACATAGTAAAATTCAAAATAGTGCAGAGCAATAACATCAATAACTTAATGTTGCTCGAACGTTAATGTCACAACACACAAAATAAACATAACGCTCACTTTCTGAAGTTATTCTTCATTCATAAATCCCTCGAATTCTTCTCCTTCGGTGTCCGAATTAAAAAGTTGGGCGAATACGGGATCCAAAATCGAAGTCATTGCCTTCCGGAAAGCTCGGACCACAGTTGTGACCGAAATATCCGCCCAGGCATTTACGATCCACTGGCAGATGTTGGCGTATGTCGTCCGGCGCTGTCTCCCTGTCTTAGTGAATGTGTGTTCACCTTCGGTCATCCATTGTTCCCACGCCGTTCGCAGTCGTGCTTTAAATGCCTTGTTGACACCAATATCGAGCGGTTGGAGTTCTTTGGTTAATCCACCCGGAATGACGGCGAGTGTTGTATTTGTGTGCTTCACTTGTTTTTTGACACCATCTGTGATGTGGGCGCGCATGGAGTCGTATATCAACATGGAACACACAAAGGAAATGAAACGTAATACCCGCGCGCTTCTTCTTCTACGGGGGCGGGTGGTTGCTTACCGTAGAAGAAGAAGCGCTTCCTCTTCTACGGGGGCGGGTGCTTACCTTGGCAGTTGCTTACCATAGAAGAAGAAGCGCTTCCTCTTCTACGGGGAAAAAAGATGGCGGCTGTTTACCGTAGTTGCGAGACCGAAACTTTATGAAAATAAATATTTATATTAATCCATATATAAGGCGCACCGGGTTATAAGCCGCACTGTCAGCTTTTGTGAAAATTTGTGGTTTTTAGGTGCGGCTTATAGTGCGGAAAATACGGTATATATAAAATTTTAAATATTTTAACTTTTAATTTTTTTAACATTTACATGTTTTTATATTATTTACATTATTTACATTTACATATGTGAAAAATACAACACAAACACAACTAATTCATCCCCATCGAAGTGTAAATTTTTTATATATTTCTTTTAACATATTTTTCCATTTTCCATTTTTTTATATTACATTTACAATTATTATTTTTAAATGTTTTACATTTTTACATGTTTACATTTTTTTTTACATTTTTAAATTTTTTAAATGTTTAAAAAAAATTAAATTTGTAAATTTTTAAAATTTTTAAATTTTTAACAAAATGGTACTGTTTTTTTGCATTTTTTTTTACATTATTTACATTTTTTACACAATAATATGTGTATATGAGTGCCAAGCAGGGAAGAATGCTGGTATGAGCTTTTAAACATAACCCGTTAACTGCTGCCAATCAAATGGTGAATAAGATATATATATATATATATATATATATATATATATATATATATATATATATATCTAACACCTTTTCATACCATTGCAATTTTATCCCATTTCCCTTGTTCTCTGTAACAGAACAGTGAATACATAAATGATAAATAAATAATATACCATAGTAAGTAAACACATTAAATACACAAATCATCTTTATCTCAAGAAGAGTAGTTATTATCTAAAATTTTGACAAAAACACCCATTATAATTGTGTTTCTTAACCATAGGGCCGCCCTAAACTATCTGATTCTCAGCTGCACTTTGTTGTAATACACTTTTCCACCACCTGTGGCAGTAATGACTATCAAACAAACAAACAGAAGAAGTCTGGAGCTAAAGTCATAACAAAGTTTCTTAAGCGCAAAATTATGACTAAAGTGGTGAAGCTGTGTTTTCTTTGCACTTTAATTTTATGACAGTTTATTTAAGAAAAATAGATATTATTAATATTTATGTACATTTATTTTTTTTATAAGTCGTAGTGACCTGAAATTTCTCATACAGCTTAAAGTGCTTTACAAAACAGCCTCTGCGACTCAAAACGCCGTCAAATTTGACACGCATCTTCGCATCTTTCCACAAATAATGTAACCCTATTGAATGGAGGAAAGTCAAACACCAGCACCAGGTGGAAAACGGATGCTCGGGCTAAAGCTGGTCCCTTTTATATTGCCCACAAGCTCATTGATTGGCTTACTGATCTACTACGCCACCTACTTAAGAGTGTCCGCCCTGAGATCGGTAGGTTGCGAGTTCAAA
This sequence comes from Nerophis lumbriciformis, assembly GCF_033978685.3. Classification (NCBI taxonomy): domain Eukaryota; kingdom Metazoa; phylum Chordata; class Actinopteri; order Syngnathiformes; family Syngnathidae; genus Nerophis; species Nerophis lumbriciformis. The sequence goes on along the minus strand of NC_084571.2, from coordinate 39,102,645 downwards.
CCGAGTCATACCAAAGGCTTTATTAAAATGTAAAAAATGTAAAATGTAAAAAAATGTAAAACTAATTTACAAAAAAATTTCAAAAATGTACACTTTGATGGGATGAATTAGTTGTTTTTGTTGTATTTTTCACATATTTATAGTGTTAAAAAATGTAAATAATGTAAAAAATGCAAAACAAAAACAGTAAAAAAAATTTACAAAATTTAATATTTAAAAAATTTTAAAATTTAAAATTTAAAAATTTTAAAAATTTAAAAAAAAAATGAAAATGTACAAATTTAAAAAAATGTAAACATTTAAAAAATTTAAAAAAAATTAAAAATGTAAAAAAATATGTAAACATGTAAAAATGTAAAAAAAAATTAAGAAATAATTGTAAATTTAATATAAAAAAAGGGTAAAATGGAAAAATATGTTAAAAGAAATATATAAAAAATTTACACTTTGATTGGGATGAATTAGTTGCTTGTGTTGTATTTTTCACATATGTAAATGTAAATAATATAAAAACATGTAAATAATGTTAAAAAAAATGTAAAAACAAATGTAAAAATATTTAAAATTTTCAAAAAAATTCAAAAAATGTGCAATGTAAAGAATTATAAATGTAAAAAGTGTTAAATGTAAAAAAAAAAAAATACAAAATGTATAATGTATAAATGTACACTTTGATGGGATTAATTAGTTGTTTTTGTTGTATTTTTCACATATTTATAGTGTTAAAAAAATGTAAATAATGTAAAAAATGCAACAACAAAAAAACAAGAAATTAAAAAAAAAATTAATATTTAAAAAAATTTAAAATTTTAAAATTTTAAAAAATTTAAAAATTTACAAATTTAAAAAAATGTAAACATTTAAAACATTTTTAAAATTTAAAACATTTAAAAATGTAAAAAAAAATATGTAAACATGTAAAAAAAGTTAAAAAAAATTAAATAAATAATTGTAAATTTAATATTAAAAAAATGTAAAATGGAAAAATATGTTACAAGAAATATATAAAAAATTTACACTTTGATTGGGATGAATTAGTTGTTTGTGTTGTATTTTTCACATATGTAAATGTAAATAATGTAAATAATATAAAAACATGTAAATAATGTTAAAAAAAAATGTAAAAACAAATGTAAAAATATTTAAAATTTTCAAAAAAATTCAAAAAATGTACAATGTAAAGAATTATAAATGTAAAAAGTGTTAAATGTAAAAAAAAAATACAAAATGTATAATGTATAAATGTACACTTTGATGGGATTAATTAGTTGTTTTTGTTGTATTTTTCACATATTTATAGTGTTAAAAAAATGTAAATAATGTAAAAAATGCAACAAAAAAAAACAGTAAAAAAAATTAAAAATATTTAATATTTAAAAAAAATTAAAATTTAAAACTTTAAAAAGTTTAAAAAAAATTAAAAAAAATTTACAAATTTACAAATTTAAAAAAATGTAAACATTTAAAACATTTTAAAAATTTAAAACATTTAAAAATGTAAAAAAAAAAAATGTAAACATGTAAAAAAGTAAAAAAAAATTAAAGAAATAATTGTAAATTTAATATAAAAAAAATGTAAAATGGAAAAATATGTTAAAAGAAATAAATAAAAAATGTACACTTTGATTGGGATGAATTAGTTGTTTGTGTTGTATTTTTCACATATGTAAATGTAAATAATGTAAATAATATAAAAACATGTAAATAATGTAAAAAAAAATGTAAAAACAAATGTAAAAATATTTAAAATTTTCAAAAGAATTCAAAAAATGTACAATGTAAAGAATTATAAATGTAAAAAGTGTTAAATGTATAAAAAAAATACAAAATGTATAATGTATAAATGTACACTTTGATGGGATTAATTAGTTGTTTTTGTTGTATTTTTCACATATTTATAGTGTTAAAAAATGTAAATAATGTAAAAAATGCACACAAAAAACCAGTAAAAAAAAATTTTTAAATTTAATATAAAAAAAATTCAAAATTAAAAAATTTAAAAAATTTAAAAAAAATTAAAAATTCACAAATTTAAAAAAATTTAAACATTTAAAACATTTTAAAAATTTAAAACATTTAAAAATGTAAAAAAAAATATGTAAACATGTAAAAAAGTAAAACAAATTAAAGAAATAATTGTAAATTTAATATAAAAAATATGTAAAATGGAAAAATATGTTAAAAGAAATATATAAAAAATGTACACTTTGATTGGGATGAATTAGTTGTTTGTGTTGTATTTTTCACATATGTAAATGTAAATAATGTAAATAATATAAAAACATGTAAATAATGTTAAAAAAATGTAAAAACAAATGTAAAAATATTTAACATTTTCAAAAAAATTCAAAAAATGTACAATGTAAAGAATTATAAATGTAAAAAGTGTAAAAAAATACAAAATGTATAATGTATAAATGTACACTTTGATGGGATTAATTAGTTGTTTTTGTTGTATTTTTCACATATTTATAGTGTTAAAAAAATGTAAATAATGTAAAAAATGCAACAAAAAAACAGTGACATTTTTTTTTAAATTTAATATTTGAAAAAGTTTAAAATTTACAAATTTTAAAAATGTAAAAAAAAAATTAAATTTACAAATTTAAAAAAATGTAAACATTTAAAACATTTTAAAAATCTAAAACATTTAAAAATATTTAAAAAATATGTAAACATGTAAAAAATGTAAAAAAAAATTAAAGAAATAATTGTAAATTTAATATAAAAAAAATGTAAAATGGAAAAATATGTTAAAAGAAATATATAAAAAATGTACACTTTGATTGGGATGAATTAGTTGTTTGTGTTGTATTTTTCACATATGCAAATGTAAAGAATGTAAATAATATAAAAACATGTAAATAATGTTAAAAAAAAATGTAAAAACAAATGTAAAAACATTTAAAATATACACTTTGATGGATGTAATTAGTTGTTTGTGTTGTACACTTTGATGGGATGAATTAGTTGTGTTTGTGTTGTATTTTTCACATAAGTAAATAACGTAAATAATATTTTTTTTTATGTAAAAAAATATATAAAAATATAAAACGTAAAAAGTGTAAAATGTAAAAAATATTGAACATTTTTATAAAATGTACACTTTGATGGGATGAATTAGTTGTGTTTGTGTTGTATTTTTCACATATTTCCCTTCTTTCTCCATATGCCTTGTAAACAACACATGCATCAAACTTAAGTTTGCCTCGTTAGAAAAGGTTGAACTACTCGAGACTTCATGTTTAAAAAAATAAAAATAATAACATAAATGCAGATTGGATTTTATGGCTTTATTTTTTTTTTTTTCTGGGGGCCTAAATTCTCTTGGAAAATGTGAAGATGTAGTAAAGCGGGATGATGATGATAATAATAGCCGCCGAGCTAATTAGAAGATGACTTCAATTAAGCATTAAGCAACAAGATAATCTCTGTCATTTCTCCAAACTATAATTTGAGTGCTGATATTCATTTGTGTGAAAAATTGTATTCAGTCTCTCTCTCACACACACACACACACACACACACACCTACATGTGTGTGTGCCACTAGCATACACTGCTTGATAGTTGTTATCTGCTGTGATATGTGAAGGGGTTGCAGCGCCTCCTGCTGGCGGAGAGAAGTCATAACAAGCCTTGAGCACCATTTTCATATCCAAGAGCAGGCAAAGAAATTGTTTTAAATACTGACAAGAGCATTATTGCTGTTAAAGTAACACTATGCAACAGCTGCACACCAGAAATATACTCAATGAAATCATTTAAAATGCTATGCAAGCTTCTAAAAATAACATCTGTAATATTATTGCTGACAATATACAAAACAATGTACAATTATACAAACAACAAAGTCAATACAAAACAGAGGCTGTGTACAATTAGTCTTATCTTGATTTGCACGCTATTCTTGATGTTTTTCAGTCCGGTTTTAAAGCCTTTCATAGCACTGAATCTGCACTTTTAAGGGTTTTTATTGACCTTTTTAATATCCACTGATTCTGGCGATCCTGCCATTTTAATTCTTCTAGATGTAACTGCTGCATTCCACACAACTCTCATTAGTAACAATGTGTGGGTTTAAACCTTGAAATGGTTCAGGTCTGTGGGGGGAGGGGGGGGGGGCGTGGTCTGCGGGCCTGCCGCGGAGCGGGGTGTGTAAGGACCGGCCTCGAAGCCAGCGGCAGGTGAGTAGATTGCCCAGCTGGGGCTTGTTATTTAATCACCTGTCGCCCTTATTAGCAGCAGCCGGGACGAGACACGTTGTTGGGAGTTGGAGAGAGAGAGACACGCACAGAACCAGAAAGCAGAGACACGCCGGACTGAAAAGTCCTCAAAATATATACTGCTGGAAAGCAAACGAGACTTGTGCATGTCAGTAAAAGACTGGCTCAAACCTGTACACCGGGCTCACGGAAGATCTATCAGACTCAGGAGAACCCTCACAGCAGAGAGACGTTCACAAGGTCATATCTGACAAACAGAACTTTTAAAATCCAAATTGATGATTGGGCTTGGGCCTATGCTGCCTTGTCCTGTGGTGTCCCTCAGGGTTCAATGCTAGGACCAATCCTTTTTTCAGTGTACATCCTGCCCATTCAACACATTTTTTTTTTTTTAACATAATACATCATATCATCTTTGTGCAGATTATACGCAAATCTATTTCCCTTTAAAAAAGAAAAGTGACACATGTTTAAAATCAAATCAAATCAAATCAACTTTATTTATAAAGCACATTTAAAATTTACCACAGGGGTAGCCAAAGTGCTGTACAATGGGCAGGTTAAAAGATAAAACGAGTACCGAGCAAACACAACACAACACAAACAGAACACGATAAAAAAATAAATAAATAAAATAGAATAAATAAAAACATAAAAACAGGTTCACAGCAGGTGTATTATGGGGCGCCATTGCAGGATGGATATCACTCAATGTTAAAAGCCATGGAATAAAAGTATGTTTTTAAGAGAGATTTAAAAACAGGAAGAGAGGAGGCTTGTCTAACACCCAGAGGTAGGTCGTTCCAGAGCTTGGGAGCAGCAACGGCGAAAGCTCTGTCACCTCTAAGCTTCAGCCTTGTGTCAGGGACCGTCAACATCACTTTTAAATGGTCCTGAGGACATGAAAGCATGTCAACTTTCTAAACTTAAAAGCGAACAAGACGGAAATTATTTGATTTGACTGAAAAGTCAAACAGAATGCTCCCCCCAGTGACCTGGAGCCCCTGATGCCTTATTTCAAACCATCCATCCATCCATCCATCCATCTTCTTCCGCTTATCCGAGGTCAGGTCGCGGGGGAAGCAGCCTAAGCAGGGAATCCCAGACTTCCCTCTCCCCAGCCACTTCGTCCTGCTCCTCCAGAAGGATCCCGAGGCGTTCCCAGGCCAGCCGGGAGACATAGTCTACCCAACATGTCCTGGGTCTTCCCCGTGGCCTCCTACCGGTCGGACGTGCCCTAAACACCTCCCTAGGGAGGCGCTCGGGTGGCATCCTGACCAGATGCCCGAACCACCTCATCTGGCTCCTATCGATGTGGAGGAGCAGCGGCTTTACTTTGAGATCCTCCCGGATGACAGAGCTTCTCACCCTATCTCTAAGGGAGAGACCCGCCACCCAGCGGAGGAAACTCATTTCAGTACCCGTGATCTTGTCCTTTCGGTCATAACCCAAAGCTCATGACCATAGGTAAGGATGGGAACGTAGATCGACCAGGTAAATTTAGAGCTTTGCCTTCCGGCTCAGCTCCTTCTTCACCACAACGGATCGATACAGCGTCCGCATTACTGAAGACGCCGCACCGATCCGCCTGTCGATCTCACGATCCACTCTTCCCTCACTCGTGAACAAGACTTCGAGGTACTTGAACTCTTCCACTTGGGGCAAGATCTCCTACCCTACCCGGAGATGGCACTCCACCCTTTACCGGGCGAGAACCATGGACTCGGACTAGGAGGTGCTGATTCTCATCCCGGCTGCGAACCAAAATTTCAAACCCACAGTCCCAAATCTTGGTTTTAAGTTGGACAACGATCTTAAATTGGAACATCAGATTAACTCCGTTGTACGATTTAGTTTTTATCATCTAAGACTTTTCTAACTTTCTAAGAATTCTGAGACTTCTAAGACTTTGTAAGTCTCTCCAGAGAGTGGTGAGGACGGCGGAAAAGATCATCAGGACTCCTCTTCCTCCTATTCGGGAGATCGCAAAAAGCCGCTGCCTGACCAGAGCTCAGAAAATCTGCAGACTCCTCCCACCCCCACCAAGGACTGTTTTCACTGCTGGACTCTAGAAAGAGGTTCCGCAGCCTCCGTAACAGAACCTCCAGGTTCTGTAACAGCTTCTTCCCTCAGGCCGTAAGACTCTTGAACGCATCATAATAATCCCCTCAATTCCCCCCAAAAATGGATTAACTCACTGCAACATGTTTTAAAAAAAGACTGATAAAGTTGAGGAATGCTCATCAAAGACTTATTTGGAACATCCCACGGGTGAACAGGCTAATTGGGAACAGGTGGGTGCCATGATTGGCTATAAAAGCAGCTTCCATGAAATGCTCAGTCGTTCACAAACAAGGACGGGGCGAGGGTCACCACTTTGTCAACAAATGCCTGAGCAAATTGTTTAAAGACAACATTTCTCAACCAGCTATTGCAAGGAATTTAGGGATTTCACCATCTACGCTCCGTAATATCATCAAAAGGTTCAGAGAATCTGGAGAAATCACTGCACGTAAGCGGCAAGGCTGAAAACCAACATTGAATGCCCCTGACCTTCGATCCCTCAGGCGGTACTGCATCAAAAAGCCACATCAGTGTGTAAAGGATATCACCACATGGGCTCAGGGACACTTCAGAAAACCACTGTCAGTAACTACAGTTGGTCGCTACATCTGTAAGTGCAAGTTAAAACTCTACTATGCAAAGCCAAAGCCATTTATCAACAACACCCAGAAACGCCGCCGGCTTCGCTGGGGCCGAACTCATCTAAGATGGACTGATGCAAAGTGGAAAAGTGTTCTGTGGTCTGACGAGTCCACATTTCAAATTGTTTTTTGAAACTGTGGACGCCGTGGACCAAAAAGGGGAAAAGAACCATCCGGATTGTTCTAGGCGCAAAGTGTAAAAGGCAGCATGTGTGATGGTATGGGGGTGTATTAGTGCCCAAGGCATGGGTAAGGCCACATCAGTGTGTAAAGGATATCACCACATGGGCTCAGGAACACTTCAGAAAACCTCTGTCAGTAACTACAGTTGGTCGCTACATCTGTAAGTGCAAGTTAAAACTCTACTATGCAAAGCCAAAGCCATTTATCAACAACACCCCGAAACTCCGCCGACTTCGCTGGGCTCAAACTCATCTAAGGTGGACTGATGCAAAGTGGAAAAGTGTTCTGTGGTCTGACGAGTCCACATTTCAAATTGTTTTTGGAAACTGTGGACGCCGTGGACCAAAAAGGGGAAAAGAACCATCCGGATTGTTCTAGGCGCAAAGTGTAAAAGGCAGCATGTGTGATGGTATGGGGGTGTATTAGTGCCCAAGACATGGGTAACTTACACATCTGTGAAGGCGCCATTAATGCTGAAAGGTACATACAGATTTTGGAGCAACATATGTTGAGTGGAAGAGAGTCCAGCCCCTCTCAAGAGAACTGGTTCCAGAGCCCTTGCTGTGCGTCGAAGTGAGTCCGACTATATCTAGCCGGAACTTCTCCACCTCACGCACTAGCTCAGGCTCCTTCCCCCCCAGCGAGGTGACGTTCCACGTCCCAAGAGCTAGCTTCTGTAGCCGAGGATCGGACCGCCAAGTGCCCTGCCCTCGGCTTCCGCCCAGCTCACACTGCACCCGACCTCTATGACCCCTGCTATGGGTGGTGAGCCCATTGGAGGGGGGACCCACGTTGCCTCTTCGGGCTGTGCCCGGCCGGGCCCCATGGGGACAGGCCCGGCCACCAGGCGCTCGCCATCGGGCCTCACCTCCGGGCCTGGCTCCAGAGGGGGGCCCCGGTGACCCGCGTCCGGGCGAGGGAAATCTGGGTCCTTTGTTAGTGTTCTTCATGGAGGTCTTCGAGCTGCTCTTTGTCTGATCCCTCACCTAGGACCAGTTTGCCTTGGGAGACCCTACCAGGGGGCATAGAAACCCCCGGACAACATAGCTCCTAGGATCATTGGGACACGCAAACTCCTCTACCACGGTAAGGTGGCATCTCGATCCGTTGTGGTGAAGAAGGAGCTGAGCCGGAAGGCAAAGCTCTCGATTTACCGGTCGATCTACGTTCCCATCCTCACCTATGGTCATGAGCTTTGGGTTATGACCGAAAGGACAAGATCACGGGTACAAGCGGCCGAAATGAGTTTCCTCCGCCGGGTTGCGGGGCTCTCCCTTAGAGATAGGGTGAGAAGCTCTGTCATTCGGGGGGAGCTCAAAGTAAAGCCGCTGCTCCTCCACATCGAGAGGAGCCAGATGAGGTGGTTCGGGCATCTGGTCAGGATGCCACCCGAACGCCTCCCTAGGAAGGTGTTTCGGGCACGTCCGACCGGTAGGAGGCCACGGGGAAGACCCAGGACACGCTGGGAAGACTATGTCTCCCGGCTGGCCTGGGAACGCCTCGGGATCCCCCGGGAGGAGCTGGACGAAGTGGCTGGGGAGAGGGAAGTCTGGGCTTCCCTGCTTAAGCTGCTGCCCCCGCGACCCGACCTCGGATAAGCGGAAGAAGATGGATGGATGGATGGATGGCATATGTTGCCATCCAAGCAATCTTATCATTGACGCCCCTGCTTATTTCAGCAAGACAATGCCAAGTTATGTGTTACAACAGCGTGGCTTCGTAGTAAAAGAGTGCGGGTACTAGACTGGCCTGCCTGGAGTCCAGACCTGTCTCCCATTGAAAATGTGTGAAGGCTAAAATATGAGAAGGGAGACTGTTGAACAACTTAAGCTGTACATCAAGCAAGAATGGGAAAGAATTCCACTTCAAAAATGTGTCTCCTCAGTTCCCAAACCTTTACTGAGTGTTGTTAAAAGGAAAGGCCATGTAACACAGTGGTAAAAATGCTTTTTTTTTGCAATGTGTTGCTGCCATTAAATTCATGACTATTTGCAAAAAATAACAAAGTTTTCCAGTTTGAACATGAAATATCTTGTCTTTGCAGTCTATTCAATTGAATATAAGTTGAAAAGGATTATTATTATTATTTACCATTTACACAACGTGACAACTTCACTGCTTTTGGGCTTTGTACTTCAGTGTGTTAGGGTTAGGGTTAGGGTTAGGGTTAGGGTTAGGGTTGGGGTTAAGGTTAGGGTAGGGTTAAAGTTAGGGTTAGGGCATACTTGCCAACCTTGAGACCTCCAATTTCGGGAGGTGGGGGGGTGGGGGCGTGGTCAGGGGTGGAACAGGGGCGTGGTTGAGGGCGGGGGCGTGGTTAAAAGGGGAGGAGTATATTGACAGCTAGAATTCACCAAGTCAAGTATTTCATACATATATATATATATATATATATATATATATATATATATATATATATATATATATATATATATATATATATCCTGAAAATATGCAAACAAAACTGTGTTTAGATAATTGATACTTCAAACTTGAATAAATAAATATTAAGGAATATAACATAACTTGGCTTATGAGAGCTTCAAAATGTAATGAATAAAATGCTAAAGTTGTTAATAAACAAGCAATTATTTTAATAATTAAATATGGTCATTTTAAATGAATTATTATAATTTAAAATTAATTATTTCAAATATCCATCCATCCATCCATCTTCTTCCGCTTATCCGAGGTCGGGTCGCGGGGGCAGCAGCCTAAGCAGGGAAGCCCAGACTTCCCTCTCCCCAGCCACTTCGTCCAGCTCTTCCTGTGGGACCCCGAGGCGTTCCCAGGCCAGCCGGGAGACATAGTCTTCCCAACGTGTCCTGGGTCTTCCCCGCGGCCTCCTACCGGTCGGACGTGCCCTAAACACCTCCCGAGGGAGGCGTTCGGGTGGCATCCTGACCAGATGCCCGAACCACCTCATCTGGCTCCTCTCGATGTGGAGGAGCAGCGGCTTTACTTTGAGCTCCCCCCGGATGGCAGAGCTTCTCACCCTATCTCTAAGGGAGAGCCCCGCCACCCGGCGGAGGAAACTCATTTCGGCCGCTTGTACCCGTGATCTTGTCCTTTCGGTCATAGCCCAAAGCTCATGACCATAGGTGAGGATGGGAACGTAGATCGACCGGTAAATTGAGAGCTTTGCCTTCCGGCTCAGCTCCTTCTTCACCACAACAGATCGATACAGCGTCCGCATTACTGAAGACACCGCACCGATCCGCCTGTCGATCTCACGATCCACTCTTCCCTCACTCGTGAACAAGACTCCGAGGTACTTGAACTCCTCCACTTGGGGCAAGATCTCCTCCCCAACCCGGAGATGGCACTCCACCCTTTTCCGGGCGAGAACCATGGACTCGGACTTGGAGGTGCTGATTCTCATCCCAGTCGCTTCACACTCGGCTGCGAACCGATCCAGTGAGAGCTGAAGATCTTGGCCAGATGAAGCCATCAGGACCACATCATCTGCAAAAAGCAGAGACCTAATCCTGCAGCCACCAAACCAGATCCCCTCAACGCCTTGACTGCGCCTAGAAATTCTGTCCATAAAAGTTATGAACAGAATCGGTGACAAAGGGCAGCCTTGGCGGAGTCCAACCCTCACTGGAAACGTGTCCGACTTACTGCCGGCAATGCGGACCAAGCTCTGACACTGATCATACAGGGAGCGGACTGCCACAATCAGACAGTCCGATACCCCATACTCTCTGAGCACTCCCCACAGGACTTCCCGAGGGACACGGTCGAATGCCTTCTCCAAGTCCACAAAACACATGTAGACTGGTTGGGCAAACTCCCATGCACCCTCAAGGACCCTGCCGAGAGTATAGAGCTGGTCCACAGTTCCACGACCAGGACGAAAACCATACTGTTCCTCCTGAATCCGAGGTTCGACTATCCGGCGTAGCCTCCTCTCCAGTACACCTGAATAGACCTTACCGGGAAGGCTGAGGAGTGTGATCCCACAATAGTTAGAACACACCCTCCGGTTCCCCTTCTTAAAGAGAGGAACCACCACCCCGGTCTGCCAATCCAGAGGTACCGCCCCCGATGTCCACGCGATGCTGCAGAGTCTTGTCAACCAAGACAGCCCCACAGCATCCAGAGCCTTAAGGAACTCCGGGCGGATCTCATCTACCCCCGGGCCTTGCCACCGAGGAGCTTTTTAACTACCTCAGCAACCTCAGCCCCAGAAATAGGAGAGCCCACCACAGACTCCCCAGGCACTGCTTCCTCATAGGAAGACGTGTTGGTGGGATTGAGGAGGTCTTCGAAGTATTCCCTCCACCGATCCACAACATCTGCAGTCGAGGTCAGCAGAACACCATCCTCACCATACTCGGTGTTGGTAGTGCACTGCTTCCCCTTCCTGAGGCGGCGGATGGTGGTCCAGAATTGCTTCGAAGCCGTCCGGAAGTCGTTTTCCAAATATGTTTATTTTAATGTATAATTCTATGGCTGGATGTAATAAGGAGTCAGAAAAAATACAAATAAAAATACAATTAATTTTGATGTTTTTAGCAAAATATAGTAAAAATGTTTTTGTTTTTGTTTTTTTTTAATTAATAAATATATTTATTTTTAGGTAAGATAAACATAATAATACAATTTATCTCTAGTCTGGATGATTTAGTTCTTGTCACCCTGTTGTCCGCCAGTCATAAAGAAAAGGCTGTCCTCACTCCGGCTGAAAATCGGGAGATTTTCGGGAGAATATTTGTCCCGGGAGGTTTTCGGGAGAGGCGCTGAATTTCGGGAGTCTCCCGGAAAATTCGGGAGGGTTGGCAAGTATGGGTTAGGGTTAGGTTTAGAAGGAGGAGGAGGAGGGGGGTGGGGTTAGGGTTAGAGTTGTTCAAAACAAATAACCTTGATATAAATGTAGTGAAATTGAACAAAAAAAATGTATACAAACTTTGAAGCCAAAAACTTTTTGAACATATGGACTTTCTTTGACCGCCACAACTCACAGAGCCGCACGCCAATGCTAAATATATGTAAAGTTATGCTAAATAATTGCTAAATAATGATCCCGGAGATATCAAGTCAAAGAGCTCCATTCGTCCCGGGAGCCATGAAGACGCTTCCCGCGATTATTCATGCACCTCCAAACTCAATCATCGACATTTATTCCGTACACGAGTACAAATGACGGCAATCAATTTCCAAGTGTGCTTGAAAAACAATATGAAGTACATCAGTCTGTCATTATTAACTTAACGGCGTTGAACGCGACTAGAGGGGCCCCACTTTTAGACAAATGGGCTTCCTGGAATCCTCCACATTAGGGCGCCGCGCGCGGCTGCGTCGATGAGTGCAAAAGATGGCGCCGTTAGCGCTTTGTTCCGAGAATACGACTCTCGCAGTCAAAAGTGCACATGTACATTCATATAAAACATTCATTCGTAGTGTTTATATACATGAACATATGTACATTTGAACGGGAGTGCAATTAAAGCAGCTTTATGAGGCCATCTTTCAAAACAGCGTTATAGATCTTACGTTTTATTACATTAATCCGCGTAACAGCCGGCGGGGCTCGTTTGTAAACAGAACCTCGTGAAATTTAATATCGGCGCAATAAACTCGGAGTTGCACATTACATGGATGAAGGTCGATAACGATTAGTTACGGACGTTTAATGCGACGTCTGCAGAGACTCGGCATTACGGACCCCTGCATCGTCACGACGGATTTTTTAACATCGGATCATTTCTTCTTTGTCACCGCTCCGACCGCAAAACTGTTTGCCAAAGATCCTCTATGTGACAGGAGTGCTCTGAAGGAGCAAAAACACGAGGCAAAGATCTATGGAAGTAGAATTGTCAGGGTGGAGGCTGCCCTCCAGGGGGTTCTTCAGACCACCAATCAAGGACATGAGAGCCCGGGTTTCAGGATGTAATAGGGGTTTATTTTCAGGGTTTTCCATTCTTTTGCTTTTCAGCACAACGTCTGTATCTCTGGGTTTGTGTCTGTGTCGCTCTCGCTCATGTGATTAGATAACCAGGCCCAGGTGGGCCATCTACGCACCTGTCGCTGTTTTCAAAGCCGGTCCTGGCACACCCCGCTTCGCTGCAGGTCCGCAAGCCACGCCCCCCTCCACAGTCTCACATCAACTTATATATATATATATATATATATATATATATATATATATATATATATATATAAATTTATATATCAATATGATATTAATACATATCCATTAGTGATGGGTTGATGAGGCGTCATGAAGAGTTTCGACACATTGCAAAACTGTATTGATACTGTGTCGATACTGTGTCACTAAATACTGACATCTGCTGGACATTAAAAATCCCTACAGGCAACCTATGGACCGACTCAACTGACACTGATTTGATGCCCTAGTACAGGGGTCACCAACCTTTTTGAAACCAAAAACTACTTCTTGGGTACTGATTAATGCGAAGGGCTACCAGTTTGATACACACTTAAATAAATAAATATATTGTCATTTGTAAGTTACACGTAAGTGTGATTTAAACAAGAATAGCTAAATAAATAAATGTATATATATAAAAAAATGGGTATTTATGTCTGTCATTCCATCGTACATTTTTTTCCTTTTACGGAAGGTTTTTTGTAGAGAATAAATGATGAAAAAAAAACACTTAATTGAACAGTTTAAAAGAGGAGAAAACAAGAAAAAATTTAAAATAAAATTTTGAAACATAGTTTATCTTCAATTTCGACTCTTTATAATTCAAAATTCAACCGACAAAAAGAAGAGAAAAACTAGCTTATTTGAATCTTTTTGAAAAAATTAAAAAAAGAATTTATGGAACATCATTAGTAAATTTTCCTGTTTAAGATACATTTTAGAATTTTGATGACATGTTTTAAATTGGTTAAAATCCAATCTGCACTTTGTTAGAATATTTAACAAATTGGACCAAGCTATATTTCTAACAAAGACAAATCAGTATTTCTTCTAGATTTTCCAGAACAAAAATTTTCAAAGAAATTCAAAATACTTTGAAATAAGATTTAAATTTGATTCTCCAGATTTTCTAGATTTGCCAGAATAATTTTTTTGAATTTTAATCATAGTAAGTTTGAAGAAATATTTCACAAATATTCTTCGTCGAAAAAACAGAAGCTAAAATATTTATTATTCTTTACAATAAAAAATAAATACATTTACTTGAACATTGACTTAAATTGTCAGGAAAGAAGAGGAAGAAATTTAAAAGGTAAAAAGGTATATTTGTTTAAAAATCCTAAAATCATTTTTAAGGTTGTATTTTTTCTCTAAAATTGTATTTCTAAAAGTAATAAGAAGCAAAGTAAAAAAAAAAATGAATTTATTTAAACAAGTGAAGACCCATCCATCCATCCATTTTCTACCGCTTATTCCAAGTGAAGACCAAGTCTTTAAAATATTTTCTTGGATTTTCAAATTCTATTTGAGTTTTGTCTCTTTTAGAATTAAAAATGTCGAGCAAAGCGAGACCAGCTTGCTAGTAAATAAATACAATTTAAAAAATAGAGGCAGCTCACTGGTAAGTGCTGCTCTTTGAGCTATTTTTAGAACAGGCCAGCGGGCGACTGATCTGGTCCTTACGGGCTACCTGGTGACCGCGGGCACCGCGTTGGTGACCCCTGCCCTAGTATATACAATAATATAAACCAAGTCATTGTATTTCATTTAGGATTATTTCATATCTTCATTTAAATAAAAATATATTTGTATCTTTTTTAGATACAGTCAATAAATAACGTGAACATGTATCATAACATGGAAATCTAAGAGAACGTGTTGTGGATGATTGTGGACTGGGTATTTATTTTATTTTATTTTTTACACATTTTTATTAAAAAAAAAAAAAAGTTTTTCCGACGTATTACATTTTAGACGATTTCTCTTCTTAGTTATTATTTCTCCGGCTGTAGAAAAGACCCGCTCACAGGGCACAGAGGAGGCGACACAGTTCGCGTATCGGTCACGTGACCAAAACAGCTCATGATCGGTCACGTGACTTTCTAAAAGCGGTACGCGCACCGACACAGGGTTTTGCTCTATGAGCACGACGCATGCGCCGATGCATCGGTGTTGCCGGACCCATCACTAATATCCATGTATTAAAAAATATACAAATACAAATGTGATATAAATAAACGCGTATTTACTGCATATGTCAGCAGACTAATTAGGGGTCTTTGTTTGTTTACTTACTACTGAAAGACAAGTTGTCTAGTATGTTCACTATTTTATGTCATGTCTGTGTAATCATGTTTTGTTTTAGTCATGTTTTGTTTAGTTATTGGACTCTTTAGTTTCTGGCTTTTCACTCCCTTGTCTTGTTTCCATAATTATCCATTAGTTTCACCTGTTCCACGTTTGGACTCATTGTGCACTCTTGTTTGTCACCATAGCAACCCATTAGTTTTCACCTGTCACGTCACGCACCTGTTTCACGTTTTGAGTCACGCACCTGTTTCACGTTTTGAGTCACGCACCTGTTTTCGTTAATCATGTCTGTAGTATTTAAGTTCATTGTTTTCAGTTTGTCTTTCTGGTGACATCTCACATTTATGCTCTGTCCATTCCTGACACTTGTTTTCATGTCCATCCTTCATGCTACTATTTTTGTCCAAGCCAAGTAAGTTTTTGTTTATTAATGCTATAGTCTTTTGATTTCATAGTTTGCCTTTCATTTGTACTTTTTTTTGGTATAGTCTTTGGTTTCATAGTTTGTTCTCCGCCACTGTGCGCGCCTTTCGTTTGTACTTTTTTTTTGATATATTAAATAAATCATGTACTCACATTCCCGTCTCGCCCGAGCCAACTTTCCGTTGCATTCCGGAAAAGCAAACACCCAGGACCAAGTCATGACATTTTATTTAAGGACTAAATTGCAATAATAAACATATGTCTCATGTACCCTAAGATTTTTTTGTTAAAATAAAGACAAAAATGCCATTTTTTTGTGGTCCCCTTTATTTAGAAAAGTATCAAAATATATTTTGGTACCGGTACCAGTACCAAAATATCGAGACAACCCTAGTGCTGTCAAATGGTGGATCTTTATGGAAGTAGAATTGTCTCACATCAATTTATACATATCAATATGATATTAATACATATGCATGTATTAATGAATATACACAAATGTGATATACAAATAAATAAATAATTTGTATAAATAAACACGTATTTGTAAATATATTTTTGAGATTTGAAAATATATACAAACAAATTTATAAATATAAAAATTTGTGATATACAAATAAATAAATAATTTGTATAAATAAACTTGTATTTGTAAATATATTTTTGAGATTTGAATATAAATATGCTTGATTTTGTATTTGTATTTTATATGGAATTTGCATATGTGGATCGCTTTTTTGCTTTTGTGTCGATGAGACATTCCTCCCACAAACCAGATGCACAAATAAATGTGACCTACACACTCCCCCTGAACAACCAGCAGAGGGCACTGCAGCCAGAGCGGTCTGGGTCACAGAGCATTATATGCATTATATGCAAAATTCCCGGAGTTCTCTGCACAAAAACAATCCACGTATTTACAGAGAGAATGCACAACTGGCCTGAGCTAGCTAACGTTAGCGTTGTATTTGCTAATGCTAATTTATCTAGTTAATCTGAAAGACCGTGCTAGCTCCTTATTTTATTGTATCAATGCCGTTTAATGACCTTGTCCCGGTGTAGATACTGATCTCTTATCAGTGCAATGGAAGTAGAATTGTCTCACATCAACTTATATATATCAATATGATATTAATACATATGCATATATTAATAAATATACAAATACAAATACAAATGTGATATACAAATAAACAATTAATTTGTATATATAAACGCGTATTTACTGCATACGTCAGCAGACTAATTAGGAGCCTTTGTTTGTTTACTTACTACTAAAAGACAAGTTGTCTAGTATGTTCACTATTTTATTTAAGAACTAAATTGCAATAATAAACATATATTTAATGTACCCTAAGATTTTTTTGTTCAAATAAAGACAATAATGCAAATTTTTTTATAGTCCCCTTTATTTAGAAAAGTATCAAAATACATTTTGGTACCTGTACCGGTACCAAAACATTGGTATCGAGACAACCCTAGTGCTGTCAAATGGTGGATCTTTATGGAATTAGAATTGTCTCACATCAACTTATATTTTTCAATATGATATTAATACATATGCATATATTAATAAATATACAAATACAAATGTGATTTACAAATAAATAAATAATTTGCATAAATAAAACGCGTATTTGTAAATATATCTTTGAGATTTGAAAATATATACAAATAAAATGTATAAATCTAAAAATGTGACAAAAAATAAATCAAAAATGTGTATAAATAAATGTGTATTTGTAAATATATTTTTGAGATTTGAATATAAATATGCTTGATTTTGTATTTGTATTTTATATGGAATTTGCATATGTGGATCGCTTTTTTGCTTTTGTGTCGATGAGACATTCCTCCCACAAACCAGATGCACAAATAAATGTGACCTACACACTCCCCTGAACAACCAGCAGAGGGCACTGCAGCCAGAGCGGTCTGGGTCACAGAGCATTATATGCGTTATATTCAAAATGCCTGGAGTTCTCTGCAAAAAAACAATCCACGTATTTACAGAGAGAACACACAATTGGCCTGCGCTAGCTGACGTTAGCGTTGTTTTAGCTAATGCTAATTTATCCAGTTAATCTGAAAGACCGTGCTAGCTCCTTATTTTGTTGTATCAATGCCGTTTAATGACCTTGTCCCGGTGTAGATACTGGTCTCTTATCAGTGCAATGGACGTAGAATTGTCTCACATCAACTTATATATATCAATATGATATTAATACATATGCATATATTAATAAATATACAAATACAAATACAAATGCGATATACAAATAAACAATTTGTATATATAAACGCGTATTTACTGCATACGTCAGCAGACTAATTAGGAGTCTTTGTTTGTTTACTTACTACTAAAAGACAAGTTGTCTAGTACGTTCACTATTTTATTTAAGGACTAAATTGCAATAATAAACATGTGTCTCATGTACCCTAAGATTTTTTGTTAAAATAAAGACAAAAATGCAATTTTTTTGTGGTCCCCTTTATTTAGAAAAGTATCAAAATATATATTGGTACCGGTACCAGTACCAAAATATCGAGACAACCCTAGTGCTGTCAAATGGTGGATCTTTATGGAATTAGAATTGTCTCACATCAACTTATATTTTTCAATATGATATTAATACATATGCATATATTAATAAATATACAAATACAAATGTGATTTACAAATAAATAAATAATTTGCATAAATAAAACGCGTATTTGTAAATATATCTTTGAGATTTGAAAATATATACAAATAAAATGTACAAATATAAAAATGTGACATACAAATGAATCAAGAATTATATAAATAAACGTGTATTTGTAAATATATTTTTGAGATTTGAAAATAATACAAATAAAATGTATAAATATAAAAATGTGACAAAAAATAAATCAAGAATTTGTATAAATAAATGTGTATATGTAAATATATTTTTGAGATTTGAATATAAATATGCTTGATTTTGTATTTGTATTTGTATGGAATTTGCAAAAGTGGATCGCTTCTTTGCTTTTGTGTCGATGAGACATTCCTCCCACAAACCAGATGCACAAATAAATGTGACCTACACACTCCCCTGAACAACCAGCAGAGGGCACTGCAGCCAGAGCGGTCTGGGTCACAGAGCATTATATGCGTTACATGCAAAATGCCTGGAGTTCTCGGCACAAAAACAATCCAAGTTTTTACAGAGAGAACGCACAACTAGCTAACGTTAGCGTTGTATTAGCTAATGCTAATTTATCCAGTTAATCTGAAAGACCGTGCTATCTCCTTATTTTGTTGTATCAATGCCGTTTAATGACCTTGTCCCAGTGTAGATACTGGTCTCTTATCAGTGCAATGGAAGTAGAATTGTCTCACATCAACTTATATATATCAATATGATATTAATACATACGCATATATTAATAAATACACAAATACAAATACAAATGCGATATACAAATAAACAATTAATTTGTATATATAAACGCGTATTTACTGCATACGTCAGCAGACTAATTAGGAGTCTTTGTTTGTTTACTTACTACTAAAAGACAAGTTGTCTAGTATGTTCACTATTTTATTTAAGAACTAAATTGCAATAATAAACATATGTTTCATGTACCCTAAGATTTTTTGTTAAAATAAAGACAAAAATGCAATTTTTTTGTGGTCCCCTTTATTTAGAAAAGTACCAAAATATATTTTGGTACCGGTACCAGTACCAAAATATCGAGACAACCCTAGTGCTGTCAAATGGTGGATCTTTATGGAAGTAGAATTGTCTCACATCAACTTATATTTTTCAATATGATACTAACACATATGCATATATTAATAAATATACAATTACAAATGTGATTTACAAATAAATAAATAATTTGCATGAATAAAACGTGTATTTGTAAATATATTTTTGAGATTTGAAAATATATACAAATAAAATGTATAAATATAAAAATGTGACATACAAATGAATCAAGAATTATATAAATAAACGTGTATTTGTAAATATATTTTTGAGATTTGAAAATATATACAAATAAAATGTATAAATATAAAAATGTGACAAAAAAATAAATCAAGAATTTGTATAAATAAATGTGTATTTGTAAATATATTTTTGAGATTTGAATTTAAATATGCTTGATTTTGTATTTGTATTTGTATGGAATTTGCATATGTGGATCGCTTCTTTGCTTTTGTGTCGATGAGACATTCCTCCCACAAACCAAATGCACAAATAAATGTGACCTACACACTCCCCTGGACAACCAGCAGAGGGCACTGCAGCCAGAGCGGTCTGGGTCACAGAGCATTATATGCGTTACATGCAAAATGCCTGGAGTTCTCGGCACAAAAACAATCCAAGTTTTTACAGAGAGAACGCACAACTAGCTAACGTTAGCGTTGTATTAGCTAATGCTAATTTATCCAGTTAATCTGAAAGACCGTGCTAGCTCCTTATTTTGTTGTATCAATGCCGTTTAATGACCTTGTCCCGGTGTAGATACTGGTCTCTTATCAGTGCAATGGAAGTAGAATTGTCTCACATCAACTTATATATATCAATAAGATATTAATACATATGCATATATTAATAAATATACAAATACAAATACAAATACGATATACAAATAAATGATTAATTTGTATATATAAACGCGTATTTACTGCATACGTCAGCAGACTAATTAGGAGTCTTTGTTTGTTTACTTACTACTAAAAGACAAGTTGTTTAGTATGTTTACTATTTTATTTAAGAACTAAATTGCAATAATGAACATATGTTTCATGTACCCTAAGATTTTTTGTTCAAATAAAGACATTAATGCACATTTTTTTGAAGTCCCTTTTATTTAGAAAAG
Source organism: Nerophis lumbriciformis (assembly GCF_033978685.3). Classification (NCBI taxonomy): domain Eukaryota; kingdom Metazoa; phylum Chordata; class Actinopteri; order Syngnathiformes; family Syngnathidae; genus Nerophis; species Nerophis lumbriciformis. The sequence continues at coordinate 39,082,046 of NC_084571.2, read as the reverse complement.
TATCAAAATACATTTTGGTACCTGTACCAGTACCAAAACATTGGTATCGAGACAACCCTCGTGCTGTCAAATGGTGGATCTTTATGGAAGTAGAATTGTCTCACATCAACTTATATTTTTCAATATGATATTAATACATATGCATATATTAATAAATATACAAATACAAATGTGATTTACAAATAAATAAATAATTTGCATAAATAAAACACGTATTTGTAAATATATTTTTGAGATTTGAAAATATATACAAATAAAATGTATAAATATAAAAATGTGACATACAAATGAATCAAGAATTATATAAATAAACCTGTATTTGTAAATATATTTTTGAGATTTGAAAATATATACAAATAAAATGTATAAATATAAAAATGTGACAAAAACATAAATCAAGAATTTGTATAAATAAATGTGTATTTGTAAATATATTTTTGAGATTTGAATATAAATATGCTTGATTTTGTATTTGTATTTGTATGGAATTTGCATATGTAGATCGCTTCTTTGCTTTTGTGTCGTTGAGACATTCCTCCCACAAACCAGATGCACAAATAAATGTGACCTACACACTCCCCTGAACAACCAGCAGTGGGCACTGCAGCCAGAGCGGTCTGGGTCACAGAGCATTATATGCGTTATATTCAAAATGCCTGGAGTTCTCTGCAAAAAAAACAATCCACGTATTTACAGAGAGAACGCACAATTGGCCTGAGCTAGCTAATGTTAGCATTGTATTAGCTAATGCTAATTTATCCAGTAAATCTGAAAGACTGTTCTAGCTCCTTATTTTATTGTATCAATGCCATTTAATGACCTTGTCCCGGTGTAGATACTGGTCTCTTATCAGTGCAATGGAAGTAGAATTGTCTCACATCAACTTATATATATCAATATGATATTAATACATATGCATATATTAATAAATATACAAATACAAATACAAATGCGATATACAAATAAACGATTAATTTGTATATATAAATGCGTATTTACTGCATACGTCAGCAGACTAATTAGGAGTCTTTGTTTGTTTACTTACTACTAAAAGACAAGTTGTCTAGTATGTTCACTATTTTATTTAAGAACTAAATTGCAATAATAAACATTTGTTTCATGTACCCTAAGATTTTTTGTTCAAATAAAGACATTAATGCAAATTTTTTTTGTAGTCTCCTTTATTTAGAAAAGTATCAAAATATATTTTGGTACCTGTACCGGTACCAAAACATTGGTATCGAGACAACCCTAGTGCTGTCAAATGGTGGATCTTTATGGAAGTAGAATTGTTTCACATCAACTTATATTTTTCAATATGATATTAATACATATGCATATATTAATAAATATACAAATACAAATGTGATTTACAAATAAATAAATAATTTGCATAAATAAAACGTGTATTTGTAAATATATTTTTGAGATTTGAAAATATATACAAATAAAATGTATGAATATAAAAATGTGACATACAAATGAATCAAGAATTATATAAATAAACGTGTATTTGTTAATATATTTTTGAGATTTGAAAATATATACAAATAAAATGTATAAATATAAAAATGTGACAAAAAAATAAATCAAGAATTTGTATAAAGAAATGTGTATTTGTAAATATATTTTTGAGATTTGAATTTAAATATGCTTGATTTTGTATTTGTATTTCAATCAATCAATCAATGTTTATTTATATAGCCCTAAATCACAAGTGTCTCAAAGGGCTGCACAAGCCACAACGACATCCTCGGTACAAAGCCCACATAAGGGCAAGGAAAACCTCACCCCAGTGGGACGTCGATGTGAATGACTATGAGAAACCTTGGAGAGGACCGCATATGTGGGTAACCCCCCCCTCTAGGGGAGACCGAAAGCAATGGATGTCGAGTGGGTCTGACATAATATTGTGAGAGTCCAGTCCATAGTGGATCCAACATAATAGTAAGAGTCCAGTCCATAGTGGGGCCAGCAAGACACCATCCCGAGCGGAGACGGGTCAGCAGCAGTGTATGGAATTTGCATATGTGGATCGCTTCTTTGCTTTTGTGTCGATGAGACATTCCTCCCACAAACCAGATGCACAAATAAATGTGACCTACACAGTCCCCCTGAACAACCAGCAGAGGGCACTGCAGCCAGAGCGGTCTGGGTCACAAACATGGTCAGACACTGGCGAGCCAATCAGGGTCATATGATGATTGATGTATGATGATGATTTGACACACATATAGTACAGAATATGATTCATTAGTAAACCCTATTAAAAACATTATGAATATTACTGATGACGTAATGGTTATGTAGCCATATCGTACTGAGGAGCATGGTCTTGCTTTTGTCCACTTCTATGGTCTTCATCATACTTTCAAGCAACCTTTGAGGGTGATGATATTTTTCCCACAGAAGACTTTGATTTGGAATAAAAACAACTTAAAAGGCATGCTGCATGTTGATATCATTCTCTGTAATAAGTAGGATTAAAATCTGATCGTGCCGCTACAGTATTGCACGCAACCAAAAATAGCACACTTTAAACTACCAGTAATTGGGAAACTACGAGTCCAAACGCAATGCAACCACTTTTTCCCTGCAAAACATAAAACATATTCCATCATGTTGCCTTAAGCCGCCTCCTGGCTCTCAGTGCGTGTGGACCAGCGTCACGTTAAAATAGTTAAGGTCAGCATCTATTTATTTTTTAATTTTTTTTTAAAGTTGCTAAATTTGCTGACACGGTGGTTCTTTAATTTCCACGCCAATAAAGGAACGTATAACGTGTTATTGCACCTGATGAGATTTTTTCCCAGCGCTGAAAATACTGCATTGCTTTTAAGCTGGCGTGACAATAACATCAAGTAAATAACACGCCTGTTAATGAGTGCTCGTCACCTTTTAGAGTATGTGCAATAATTAGCATGTGATATTTCTCTCTCTCGCCCTACGACAAAAATATTGTTAGTGACTCATAGAGCAAAAAGAGCACTGCTTATTGCATGTACTTATTATAGCAACAATTATTTATTATATGAACAACACAACATGAACTGCAGGCATTTCCATAATATTACAAATGATTATAAATATTTTTTGAAGTAATTGTGAATAAATTAATGATATATTCAAGTAAGTCCTTTGTATCATGCTGGATAAGATGTAATAAAACACAGTTGTCTAACTCATGGCCCGGGGGCCAGATGTGGCCCGCCACGTTATTTTATCTGGCCCGCAAACACCTGGAAATGTCAATAAAGTACTTCATATTTTCTTACTAAATAAAATGGATTTTTTTCATTTTGACAGAAAAAAATATATGTACTGCTTGAAATTGCATACCTTTTAAACTTTAATAGTATCCAACATTGCAACAAGTATTACAGTATACGTTCCAAACATGTTTTTGTCTAAATAAAAAAACCTAACTTTACAGCAAACTACCCATCAAAATTAGTAAAAATGACATTACATTTTACGGTGTTTTTAACAATCTATTACTGTAATAAAGTTACAGTGTATAGTGTAGTGACCACAGATGAAGCGCTAGCTGTCCAAAGTCGGGACCCAGGGTGGATCCCTCATCTGTGCATCAGTTGGGGACGTCTATGTGCTGCTGACCTGTCTCCACTCAAGATGATCACATGGACTGGACTCTCACACTATTATGTTAGATCCACTATGGACTGGACTCTCACTATTATGTTAGATCCACTATGGACTGGACTCTCACACTATTATGTTAGATCCACTATGGACTGGACTCTCACACTATTATGTTAGATCCACTATGGACTGGACTCTCACTATTATGTTAGATCCACTATGGACTGGACTCTCACACTATTATGTTAGATCCACTATGGACTGGACTCTCACACTATTATGTTAGATCCACTATGGACTGGACTCTCAGACTATTATGTTAGATCCACTATGGACTGGACTCTCACACTATTATGTTAGATCCACTATGGACTGGACTCTCACAATATTATGTTAGATCCACTATGGACTGGATTCTCACACTATTATGTTAGATCCACTATGGACTGGACTCTCACACTATTATGTTAGATCCACTATGGACTGGACTCACACTATTATGTTAGATCCACTATGGACTGGACTCTCACACTATTATGTTAGATCCACTATGGACTGGATTCTCACACTATTATGTTAGATCCACTATGGACTGGACTCTCAGACTATTATGTTAGATCCACTATGGACTGGACTCTCACACTATTATGTTAGATCCACTATGGACTGGACTCTCACAATATTATGTTAGATCCACTATGGACTGTTTTCTCACACTATTATGTTAGATCCACTATGGACTGGACTCTCAGACTATTATGTTAGATCCACTATGGACTGGACTCTCACACTATTATGGTAGATCCATTATGGACTGGACTCTCACAATATTATGTTAGATCCACTATGGACTGGACTCTCACTATTATGTTAGATCCACTATGGACTGGACTCTCAGTATTATGCTAGATCCACAATGGACTTGACTCTCACACTATTATGT